>NW_028319930.1:0-64081 GCF_062004578.1 Staurois parvus
GGACACCCCACTGACCACCAATGTGACGGGACACCCAACTGACCACCAATGTGAAGGGGCACCCCACTGACCATCAATGTGAGGGGACACCCAACTGACCACCAATGTAAATGGACACCCCACTGACCACCAATGTGAGGGGAAACCCCACTGACCACCAATGTGTGGGGACACCCCACTGACCACCAATGTAAATGGACACCCCACTGACCACCAATGTGAGGGGACACCTCACTGACCACCAATGTGAGGGGACACCCCACCGACCACCAATGTAAATGGACACCCCACTGACCACCAATGTGAGGGGACACCCCACTGACCACCAATGTGAAGTGACACCCCACTGACTACCAATGACCAATGTGAAGGGACACTCCACTGACCACCAATGACCAATGTGAAGGGACACTCCACTGACCACCAATGACTAATGTGAAGGGACACTCCACTGACCACCAATGACTAATGTGAAGGGACACTCCACTGACCACCAATGACCAAATAAAGGGACACCCGACTGACCACCAATGAAAAGGAACACTCCACTGGCCACCAATGTGAAGGGACACTCCACTGACAATCAATTAAAGGGACACCCGACTGACCACATAGGAACACTCCACTGGCCACCAATGTGAAGGGATGCTTCACTGATAACCAATTAAATGGGCACCCCATGGACCCACCAATTAAGGAGACACCCCAATAATAATAATACCACCAAAGTAAAGGGGCCTTTTTCGCATTGTTCTCACTGACCACCTATGCAAAGGGGGCACTCCACTGACCACCAGGGATAAAATGCATTTTTCTTTTCTGGACAGATTTCATTTCCCTGTTGCTGACAATACCTGTGTCACACGGAGTGGTTGTCGGTAAGCGTGGTACATTCCTTTTCTGTGTATTCGTTCCTATATGGCAGCCCACTCCTCACCCTCATGCCCCTCCAGCTGTAGATTTGGCAATTACTATGATTTAGTAAAAGTGAATATCGTCTTTAACGTAAACGCCTGACCTGCACCCGCGTGACACATGCATCGCTCTTCCCGTGTTGGTTTACATGATCTTAACATTGCAAGGATATTGTGTGATGGACTACAAAATCCCGGAGTGGTCTGACGCTTGAGTTTCCTTGATATCAAAATAAATCAATCATAATTATAATTATTATTATTATTATACAGTATTTATAAAGCGTCGATAGTTGGCTCAGCGCTGTACATTACAGAGGGGCACAGAACATGTGACAGAACAATACCAATACAATGCAATACATGAGGGGATCGAGGGCCCTGCTCCTTGGAGCTTACAACTAGGAGGGAGGGGATGGTGGTACAGGAGGAGATAGCTGTGGGGGATGGAGTGGTAGGAAGAGTGGAGGAGGTCGGCAAGTTAGCAGGGGGTGGGGTAGGCTTCCCTGAAGAGATGGGTTTTCAGGGTGCGCCTAAAGGAGAGGAGAGTAGGTGATAATCTGATGGGTTGGGGCAGGGAGTTCCAGAGGATGGGTGACACCCTGGAGAAGTCCTGGAGGTGGGCATGGGAGGAGGAGACCAGGGAACTAGAGAGAAGGAGGTCTTGTGAGGAGCGGAGTGTGCGTGTTGGGTGGTACTTGGATATTAGGTCAGTGATGTAGTTCGGGGCAGTATGGTGGACGGCTTTGTACGTCAGTGTTAGGATTTTGAATTTGATCCGTTGCACAATCGGAAGCCAGTGGAGGGATTGACAGAGGGGGGTGGAGGACACTGAGTGGAGGCCAGTGGAGGGATTGGCAGAGAGGGGTGGAGGACAGTGAGTGGGGGCCAGTGGAGGGAATGGCAGAGGGGGGTGGAGGACAGTGAGTGGGGGCCAGTGGAGGGATTGGCAGAGGGGGGTGGAGGACAGTGAGTGGGGGCCAGTGGAGGGATTGGCAGAGGGGGGTGGAGGACACTGAGTGGGGGCCAGTGGAGGGATTTGCAGAGGGGGGTGGAGGACACTGAGTGGGGGCCAGTGGAGGGATTGGCAGAGAGGGGTGGAGGACACTGAATGGAGGCCAGTGGAGGGATTGGCAGAGGGGGGTGGAGGACACTGAGTGGAGACCAGTGGAGGGATTGGCAGAGGGGGGTGGAGGACACTGAATGGAGGCCAGTGGAGGGATTGGCAGAGGGGGGTGGAGGACACTGAGTGGAGGCCAGTGGAGGGATTGGCAGAGGGGGGTGGAGGACACTGAGTGGAGGCCAGTGGAGGGATTGGCAGAGGGGGGTGGCGGAGACAGAGCGGTTGGAAAGGTGAATGAGTCTGGCAGCCGTATTCAGGATGGACTGAAGCGGGGATAGCCAGCGGTGAGGCAGGCCAGTGAGGAGGGAGTTGCAGTAGTCGAGTCGTGATATGATGAGGGAGTGGATGAGCTGTTTAGTGGTGTCTGGGGTTAGGAACGTGCGGATTTTGGCGATGTTGCAGAGGTGGAGTCTGCATGTTGCGGAGGTGGAGTCTGCATGTTGCGGAGGTGGAGTCTGCATGTTGCGGGGGCGGAGTCTGCATGAGTTTGTTAAAGATTGGACTTGGGGCTGGAAGGACAGGTTGGAGTCCAGAATGACACATAAATAAATAAATAACATCAGAAGAGACACTGCCAAGGATTCAATGTAGTGCCACCTCCTGCCTGTAGGTGTCACTGTGTCCCCTTTGTGTCATACATCCTCCTGCCTGTAGGTGTCACTGTGTCTTCTCTGGGTGTGTCTTCCCTCTTCCTGCCTGTAGGTGTCACTGTGTCCCTGTATGGTGGGGTCCTGTCTGTCCTCCATGCTCTGGGCTCTATGATGAGGAAGTGATTGCAGTGTCAGTGGTGGAGGAGGTGAGGCTCCATACATTGTATCCTCATTATTGTTACATTGTATCTGTATTATGTCTGTGATTCCCTTTATATAATGACTGCTCTGTATATTATATCCGAGTCATAGTTCCTTTTCTATAGTGACTGTGTATTATAACCCCGGCCTGTCTCCTCTGTATAACATCCTCTCTGTATTATAACCCCGGCCTGTCTCTGTATAACATCCTCTCTGTGTATTATAACCCCGGCCTGTCTCCTCTGTATGACATCCTCTCTGTGTAATACAGCGGTGGATATTATTACAGACCGGGTATATCGGCTCTGGGCGTGTATCCACCAATCAGAAGTCTTTATTCCGGTATAATATCGATCCCGACCCTGAGTGTATTATCATCCCCTGTCTGTGTATAACACCGGCACTGCGTAGTATCACACTGTCCCCGCTATCATGGTTGTAGTATACAGATCAGTCATTATATACAGTGAAGGAAATGTGTATTTGCTCCCCGGCTGATGCTGAATGTTCGCCCCTCACACAGAAATGATCGGTCTAACAATGGAATGTTCGCCCCTCACACAGAAATGATCGGTCTAACAATGGAATGTTCGCCCCTCACACAGAAATGATCGGTCTAACAATGGAATGTTCGCCCCTCACACAGAAATGATCGGTCTAACAATGGAATGTTCGCCCCTCACACAGAAATGATCGGTCTAACAATGGAATGTCGCCCCTCACACAGAAATGATCGGTCTAACAATGGAATGTTCGGTGTAACACTGAGAGACAGAATACAACAACAAATTCAGCAGAAATGCGTCTAACAAATGATGACTGATCTGCATGTTCATGAGGGAAAGAAGGATTTGATCCCCTATCATTCAGCAGGATTTCTGGCTCCCAGGTGTCTCTCATACAGGTAACAAGCTGAGATTAGAAGCAGTCTCTTAAAGGGAGTGCTGCTAATCTCATTGTGTTACCTGTATAAAAGACACCTGTCCACAGGAGCAATCAAACCATCAGATTCCAAACTCTCCACCATGGCAAAGACCAAAGAGCTGTCCAAGGATGTCAGGGACAAGATGGTAGACCTACACAAGGCTGGACTGGGCTACCAAACTATGGCCAAGCAGCTTGGTGAGAAGGTGACAACAGTTGGTGCAATCATTCACAAATGGAAGAAACACAAAACAAGTGTCAGTCTCCCTAGGTCTGGTGCACCATGCAAGATCTCACCTCGTGGAGTGTCAATGATCATGAGAACAGTGAGGAATCATCCCAGAACTACACGTGAGGATCTTGTCAATGATCTCCAGGCAGCTGGGACCACAGTCACCAAGAAAACAATTGGTAACACACTACGCCGACAAGGACTGAAATCCTGCAGTGCCCGCAAGGTCCCTCTGCTCAAGAAAGCACATGTCCAGGCCGGTCTGAAGTCTGCCACTGAACATCTGAATGATGCAGAGGAGGACTGGTGGGAAGTGTTGTGGTCAGAGGAGACCAAAATCCAGCTCTTTGGCATCAACTCAACTCGTCGTGTTTGGAGGAGGAATGCTGCCTATGACCCCAAGAACACCATCCCAACTGTGAAACATGGTGGTGGAAACATTTTGCTTTGGGGGTGTTTTCCTGCTAAGGGGACAGGACAACTGCACCGCATCAAAGGGACGATGGACGGGGCAATGTACCATCAAATCTTGGGTGAGAACCTTCTTCCCTCAGCCAGGGCATTGACAATGGGTGGTGGATGGGTGTTCCAGCATGACAATGACCCAAAACACACGGCCAAGGCAACAAAGGAGCGGCTCAAGAAGAAGCACATTAAGGTCCTGGAGTGGCCTAGCCAGTCTCCAGACCTTCATCCGATTGAAAATCTGTGGAGGGAGCTGAAAGTTTGAGTTGCCAAACGTCAGCCACCAAACCTTAATGACTTGGAGAGGATCTGCCAAGAGGAGTGGGCCAAAATCCCTCCTGAGATGTGTGCGAACCTGGGGGCCAACTCCAGGAAACGTCTGACCTCTGTGATGGCCAACAAAGGATTGGTCACCAAGTACTAAGTCATGTTTTGTGAAGGGGATCAAATCCTTCTTTCCCTCATGAACATGCAGATCGGTCATCATTTGTTAGACGCATTTCTGCTGAATTTGTTGTTGTATTCTGTCTCTCAGTGTTACACCGAACATTCCATTGTTAGACCGATCATTTCTGTGTGAGGGGCGAACATTCCATTGTTAGACTGATCATTTCTGTGTGAGGGGCGAACATTCCATTGTTAGACCGATCATTTCTGTGTGAGGGGCGAACATTCCATTGTTAGACCGATCATTTCTGTGTGAGGGGCGAACATTCCATTGTTAGACTGATCATTTCTGTGTGAGGGGCGAACATTCCATTGTTAGACCGATCATTTCTGTGTGAGGGGCGAACATTCCATTGTTAGACTGATCATTTCTGTGTGAGGGGCGAACATTCCATTGTTAGACCGATCATTTCTGTGTGAGGGGCGAACATTCCATTGTTAGACCGATCATTTCTGTGTGAGGGGCGAACATTCACCATCAGCCGGGGAACAAATACACATTTCCTTCACTGTGCATATATATATAATTTTATTTTTTCTTAATCAAATACCACCAAAAGAAAACTTTTTATTTGTGTGAAAAAATTATATCAATGTAATTTGGGTACAGTGTTGCATGACCACACAATTACGCAGTGCTAAATAGTAAAAAAAGTCCTGGTTATGAGGGGGGGGGGATATAGGTGGATATAAGAATAGCAGTGTGTATTCCCACTTTGCGGTCTGTACATTATATGATGGTATAGCGCCCCCTATAGCCCCATCTGGGGATCTGTGAAGGGGCTTATCAACCATGAGGCAAACAAGGCATTTGCCTAGGTCAGTGATGGCGAACCTTTGTGATCCCGAGTGCCCAAACTGCAACCCAAAACCAACTTATTTCTTTCAAAGTGCCAACACTGCAATGAAACCTGAATATCGAGCTTTTGGTTTAGAAAAAACAACTCGTACAGTAGTGCAAACTAATTAACAGTACAGGGATGACCAGAGACTGCGGACACAGTACAGGAGATGACCAGAGACTGCGGACATAGTACAGGAGATGACCAGAGACTGCGGACACAGTACAGGAGATGACCAGAGACTGCGGACAGCACAGGGATGACCAGAGACTGCGGACACAGTACAGGAGATGACCAGAGACTGCGGACACAGTACAGGAGATGACCAGAGACTGCGGACACAGTACAGGGATGACCAGAGACTGCGGACACAGTACAGGAGATGACCAGAGACTGCGGACAGCACAGGGATGACCAGAGACTGCGGACACAGTACAGGGGATGACCAGAGACTGCGGACATAGTACAGGAGATGATCAGAGACTGCGGACAGTACAGGAGATGACCAGAGACTGCGGACACAGTACAGGGATGACCAGAGACTGCGGACACAGTACAGGAGATGACCAGAGACTGCGGACAGTACAGGAGATGACCAGAGACTGCAGACACAGTACAGGAGATGACCAGAGACTGCGGACACAGTACAGGGGATGACCAGAGACTGCGGACACAGTACAGGAGATGACCAGAGACTGCGGACACAGTACAGGGGATGACCAGAGACTGCGGACATAGTACAGGGGATGACCAGAGACTGCGGACATAGTACAGGGGATGACCAGAGACTGCAGACACAGTACAGGAGATGACCAGAGACTGCAGACACAGTACAGGAGATGACCAGAGACTGCAGACACAGTACAGGAGATGACCAGAGACTGCGGACACAGTACAGGGGATGACCAGAGACTGCGGACACAGTACAGGGGATGACCAGAGACTGCGGACAGCACAGGGATGACCAGAGACTGCGGACAGTACAGGAGATGACCAGAGACTGCAGACATAGTACAGGAGATGACCAGAGACTGCGGACAGTACAGGAGATGACCAGAGACTGCGGACACAGTACAGGAGATGACCAGAGACTGCGGACAGTACAGGAGATGACCAGAGACTGCGGACAGTACAGGAGATGACCAGAGACTGCAGACACAGTACAGGAGATGACCAGAGACTGCGGACATAGTACAGGAGATGACCAGAGACTGCGGACACAGTACAGGGGATGACCAGAGACTGCGGACACAGTACAGGGATGACCAGAGACTGCAGACACAGTACAGGAGATGACCAGAGACTGCGGACACAGTACAGGAGATGACCAGAGACTGCGGACACAGTACAGGAGATGACCAGAGACTGCAAACATAGTACAGGAGATGACCAGAGACTGCAAACATAGTACAGGAGATGACCAGAGACTGCAAACATAGTACAGGAGATGACCAGAGACTGCAAACATAGTACAGGAGATGACCAGAGACTGCAAACATAGTACAGGAGATGACCAGAGACTGCAGACATAGTACAGGAGATGACCAGAGACTGCAAACATAGTACAGGAGATGACCAGAGACTGCAGACACAGTACAGGAGATGACCAGAGACTGCAGACATAGTACAGGAGATGACCAGAGACTGCAGACACAGTACAGGAGATGACCAGAGACTGCGGACATAGTACAGGAGATGACCAGAGACTGCAGACACAGTACAGGAGATGACCAGAGACTGCAGACACAGTACAGGAGATGACTAGAGACTGCAGACACAGTACAGGAGATGACCAGAGACTGCGGACACAGTACAGGAAATGACCAGAGACTGCGGACATAGTACAGGAGATGACCAGAGACTGCAGACACAGTACAGGAGATGACCAGAGACTGCAGACACAGTACAGGAGATGACCAGAGACTGCGGACATAGTACAGGAAATGACCGGAGACTGCGGACACAATACAGGAGATGACCAGAGACTGCGGACAGTACAGGAGATGACCAGAGACTGCGGACACGGTACAGGAGATGACCAGAGACTGCGGACACAGTACAGGAGATGACCAGAGACTGCGGACACAGTACAGGAGATGACCAGAGACTGCGGACACAGTACAGGAGATGACCAGAGACTGCGGACACAGTACAGGAGATGACCAGAGACTGCGGACAGTACAGGGATGACCAGAGACTGCGGACACAGTACAGGAGATGACCAGAGACTGCGGACAGTACAGGGATGACCAGAGACTGCGGACATAGTACAGGAGATGACCGGAGACTGCAGACATAGTACAGGAGATGACCAGAGACTGCGGACACAGTACAGGAGATGACCAGAGACTGCGGACATAGTACAGGAGATGACCAGAGACTGCAGACATAGTACAGGAGATGACCAGAGACTGCAGACATAGTACAGGAGATGACCAGAGACTGCAGACACAGTACAGGAGATGACCAGAGACTGCGGACAGCACAGGGATGACCAGAGACTGCGGACACAGTACAGGAGATGACCAGAGACTGCGGACAGCACAGGGATGACCAGAGACTGCGGACACAGTACAGGAGATGACCAGAGACTGCGGACAGTACAGGGGATGACCAGAGACTGCAGACACAGTACAGGAGATGACCAGAGACTACGGACATAGTACAGGAGATGACCAGAGACTGCAGACACAGTACAGGAGATGACCAGAGACTGCGGACAGCACAGGGATGACCAGAGACTGCGGACACAGTACAGGAGATGACCAGAGACTGCGGACAGTACAGGGGATGACCAGAGACTGCAGACACAATACAGGAGATGACCAGAGACTGCGGACAGTACAGGGGATGACCAGAGACTGCGGACAGCACAGGGATGACCAGAGACTGCGGACATAGTACAGGAGATGACCAGAGACTGCAGACACAGTACAGGAGATGACCAGAGACTGCGGACAGCACAGGGATGACCAGAGACTGCGGACAGTACAGAGATGACCAGAGACTGCGGACAGTACAGATGACTGCTGACCTTTGGGGAGGGAGGGGGAGCGGGTACCTGAATTTGACAGGTACCCGCTCTTACTTCCGCAGAGTTTTTTTTTTATCTTACCTGTTCCTCTATCCAGCGGCGCGCTGTCTTCCCGGCTTCTGTAGTGTGGGCGCTCGTCGGACAGCCGGATGCCCAGTGCGCATGCGCGAGAAGCGCTGCGCTTTGTGATTGGTCAGGTGCCTTCTGGGATCTGTCATGTGTCCCAGGTACCGCCTTACCATTCACAAAGAGCACTGCTTCTTGTGCATGCGCACTTGGGACCCGGCTGTCACGCACACTACAGCCGGGAAGACAGCGCGCCGCTGGATTCTCCTGGTGTGCCCACAGATAAGGCTCGGCGTGCCGGCTGTGGCACGCGTGCCACGGGTTTGCCATCACTGGCCTAGGGGGACAATCTGTAGGGGGGTAGCACCGCCCCGCAGAAGAAGGGACCTTTTGAGAATCGGTGGACAGCAGGAAGATCGATGTGGTGGGGCATGGGGGAGGGCAGTTACAGAGTGACGGTTGTGTACCTCTCCCTCCAGCAGCTGACGAGCCGGGACCAGGGGACAGCCTGGAGCAGGGAGGGGAGAAGTGTCGGAGAGGAAAGAGCCCGGAGGAGGTGAGCTGTGTTGTCTTCTGTGGGCTCTCCTGTCATCCACTCAGTACATTACACACTGACAGATCGTATGGGACTGCGCACACCTCCCCCCTCCCTTCCTGCTGCCCGGAGATCAGCAGCCCTTGGAAGGGGGGGGTCCCATACGATCTGAGGAAGGGGGGGGGGGTGGTCCCATACGATCTGAGGAAGAGGAGGGAAGAGAAAGAGAGAGGAGGGAGAGGGAAGAGAGGGGGGGGGGAGAGATGGAGAGGGAAGGGGGGAGAGTTGGAAGAGGGGGGGGGGGGTTGGAAGAGAGGGGGGGGGAGAGATGGAGAGGGAAGGGGGGGGGGGGAGTTGGAAGAGGGGGGGGGGGTTGGAAGAGAGGGGGGAGAGGGAAGAGAGGGAGAATCATACATACACACCTATTGAACTCTCTCGCTCTCTCCTTGCAGGGATGACAGCATGGGCTAGATGGCATCTGATTGGTCAGCACTGCCCATGTGATGGTGCTGACCAATCAAAAGCCCTCTAGCCCATGCAGTGCACTGATGGGGGGGGGGATCTGATCATCATGACATCATCATTGCTGCATTTACTGCGTTTTTATTGGTAAATCATGGACTGCGCCTTTAAATATTCTGTCTGACTTTTACCATCTTCAGTGTTCACTGGTTGGCTGTAGAAGGTCTCTGATTGGTTCTCCTCCTGGTCCGGAGGGGCTCATGAATTATTAATGTGTGGATGTGATTGCCGGGCGTCCTCGGAGGGGGGAGGGGCTGTCTTCCGCTTTATACCCAATTTTTTGAGAATGTGTCTTCATCCAGTAATGACCAATGAGTGTACAGCTACTGCACAATGATGATGAACCCCCCCCCCCACCCCCATTCCACCCACATGATGTCATCACTGGGTCTTTGTGGTTTTATATGAAATGCTGGCAGATCATGGCTGGTGGGAGGGGCCAATCCAATTATTTTGGATGGACAGGCAGCACAGAAAACTATACCCAACCCCCAATTTCTATCTGAAACAGTTGGATGCTCTGAATGTTTGGAATCGCCATCGCACACAATGCAATTATCAGAGAGAATATAAAAGATTGTTTTCTGGGTCTCTGTAATGATTTGTAATTTTTATAATCTATTATTTCTGTGTTTTCCTTTCAGTGTTGCTGTCAGTGTCGGGGTGAGGATCGGGGAGCGGACTCATCATGGGGCTTCTATCCGACCAAAACCGCAGGCAGGCGCTCTCCCGCATCATCACCAGGCTCAACGCCCCCCTCTGGTGAGTAGTGGTAATGTATGTGCTTTGTGTGCTGGGCCTCCACCCACTCTAGGATCATTGGAAGCAGTGCTGAGTCTAGGCCCGCCCACTTTAGAATCCTTTGATGGAGTGCTGAGTCTAGGCCCGCCCACTTTAGAATCATTGGAAGGTGCGCTGAGTCTAGGCCCGCCCACTTTAGGATCATTGGCAGGAGTGCTGAGTCTAGGCCCGCCCACTTTAGAATCATTTGATGGAGTGCTGAGTCTAGGCCCACCCACTTTAGAATCATTGGAAGGTGCGCTGAGTCTAGGCCCGCCCATTTTATGGTCATTGGAAGGTGCGCTGAGTCTAGGCCCGCCCATTTTATGGTCATTGGAAGGTGCGCTGAGTCTAGGCCCGCCCATTTTATGGTCATTGGAAGGTGCGCTGAGTCTAGGCCCGCCCATTTTATGGTCATTGGAAGATGCGCTGAGTCTAGGCCCGCCCATTTTATGGTCATTGGAAGGTGCGCTGAGTCTAGGCCCGCCCATTTTCTGGTCATTGGAAGGTGTGCTGAGTCTAGCCCTGCCCACTCTATGGTCATTGGAAGATGCGCTGAGTCTAGGCCCGCCCATTTTATGGTCATTGGAAGGTGCGCTGAGTCTAGGCCCGCCCATTTTATGGTCATTGAAAAGTGCGCTGAGTCTAGGCCCGCCCATTTTATGGTCATTGAAAGGTGCGCTGAGTCTAGGCCCGCCCACTCTATGGTCATTGGAAGGTGTGCTGAGTCTAGGCCCGCCCACTTTATGGTCATTGGAAGGTGTGCTGAGTCTAGGCCCGCCCACTCTATGGTCATTGGAAGGTGTGCTGAGTCTAGGCCCGCCCACTTTATGGTCATTGGAAGGTGTGCTGAGTCTAGGCCCGCCCACTCTATGGTCATTGGAAGGTGTGCTGAGTTTAGGCCCGCCCCAGCATCATCATGCCTGACTCTTCTATTGGTTCCAGGGGATAATTGTTCTGACTGACTCGTATCTGTCATGCTGGGGGGGAGGGGCCATATACAGCTCCCGTATTATAAATCTTTCCACATGTATCGTGTCTGAATGCTCCGCCTTCTCCCCGCCTCTCCGCAGTGTCATCAGCTATCTGATTGGTGTGGGCTGGTTCCTGGGACTGGCCTTCCAGCCGTTCACTCTGCGCACCTACATATCCGAGAACTCCATGGGCTCCACCATGGTGGATGAGAAGTTCATCTACGGGGACCGAGCGCTCTCCTACGCCCGAGAGTTCGCTGCACACAAGAAGTCTGCCGGGTGAGTGATGAGGAGGAGGGGGCATTTCCTCAGTCTCCTCCCCCAGAGATCACACTGTACATTGTAACTTTGTAGAAGGAGGAGGAGGCATTTCCTCAGTCTCCTCCCCTAGAGATCACACTGTACATTGTAATGTGTAGAAGGAGGAGGAGGCATTTCCCCAGTCTCCTCCCAACAGTGATCAGACTGTACATTGTAACTTTGTAGAAGGAGGAGGAGTCATTTCCTCAGTCTCCTCCCCCAGTGATCAGACTGTACATTGTAACTTTGTAGAAGGAGGAGGAGGCATTTCCTCAGTCTCCTCCCCCAGTGATCAGACTGTACATTGTGACTTTGTAGAAGGAGGAGGAGGCATTTCCTCAGTCCCCTCCCCCAGTGATCAGGGGCTGATCTGTGTCAGACATTTGTGAACACGGCCAGGAACGGCACAGACAGCGGACATGACTGCGACAATCCCAAGTATCTCAGCCCAGGAAGTAGATGGAGACCCTGGATGATGTCTGAATAAAGATGGTGCCGTCCTCCTATGAAGACATTGGGGGGAGTCCTGTGATCTCTGTGAGAAGTCATAGATACCTGGCAGGGTGACACAGGACTGACCATGCTGTGCTTACCATGAGAAGAGCTGGCGTTACCTATAATGCTACCACCTCCCCCTCACTCCCCCTCTCTGTTGGGGTCCCTCAAGGCTCTGTCCTCGGGCCCCTTCTCTTCTCCATCTACACCTCCTCCCTTGGCCAACTCATACACTCTCATGGCTTCAACTACCACCTCTATGCCGACGACACACAAATCTATCTCTCAACCCCCCACCTCACCCCCTCGGTCTCCGCCCCCCACCTCACCCCCTCGGTCTCCGCCCGAATCACACACCTACTGAGCGACATATCAGACTGGATGTCGCTCCACTTCCTTAAATTGAACCTCTCCAAAACCGAGTTTCTTGTCTTCCCCCCAGCCTGGACCCCCCCCCATTGATTTCTCCATCACATCCAACAACGCCACCATCAAACCCGCCCCGCAGGCCAGAGTACTTGGTGTCATTCTGGACTCCAACCTATCCTTCCAGCCCCAAGTCCAATCTTTAACAAACTCGTGCCGCCTCCACCTCCGCAACATGCAGACTCCACCTCCGCAACATGCAGACTCCACCTCCGCAACATGCAGACTCCACCTCCGCAACATGCAGACTCCACCTCCGCAACATCGCCAAAATCCGCACGTTCCTAACCCCAGACACCACTAAACAGCTCATCCACTCCCTCATCATATCACGACTCGACTACTACAACTCCCTCCTCACTGGCCTGCCTCACCGCTGGCTATCCCCGCTTCAGTCCATCCTGAATACGGCTGCCAGACTCATTCACCTTTCCAACCGCTCCGTCTCCGCCACCCTCCTCTGCCAATCCCTCCACTGGCCTCCACTCAGTGTCCTCCAGCCCCCTCTGCCAATCCCTCCACTGGCCTCCACTCAGTGTCCTCCAGCCCCCTCTGCCAATCCCTCCACTGGCCTCCACTCAGTGTCCTCCACCCTCCTCTGCCAATCCCTCCACTGGCCTCCACTCAGTGTCCTCCACCCCCCTCTGCCAATCCCTCCACTGGCCTCCACTCAGTGTCCTCCAGCCCCCTCTGCCAATCCCTCCACTGGCCTCCACTCAGTGTCCTCCACCGCTCTCTGCCAATCCCTCCACTGGCCTCCATTCAGTGTCCTCCACCCCCCTCTGCCAATCCCTCCACTGGCCCCCACTCAGTGTCCTCCACCCCCCTCTGTCAATCCCTCCACTGGCCTCCGATTGCCCAACAGATCAAATTCAAACTACTAACACTGACGTACAAAGCCGTCCACCATACTGTCCCGAACTACATCACCGACCTAATATCCAAGTACCGCCCAACACACACACTCCGCTCCTCACAAGACCTCCTTCTCTCTAGTTCCCTGGTCTCCTCCTCCCATGCCCGCCTCCAGGACTTCTCCAGGGTGTCACCCATCCTCTGGAACTCCCTGCCCCAACCCATCAGATTATCACCTACTCTCCTCTCCTTTAGGCGCACCCTGAAAACCCATCTCTTCAGGGAAGCCTACCCCACCCCCTGCTAACCTGCCGACCTCCTCCACTCTTCCTACCACTCCATCCCCCACAGCTATCTCCTCCTGTACCACCATCCCCTCCCTCCTAGATTGTAAGCTCCAAGGAGCAGGGCCCTCGATCCCCTCATGTACTGTATTGTATTGGTATTGTTCTGTCACATGTTCTGTCCCCCACTATAATGTACAGCGCTGAGCCAACTATTGGTGCTTTATAAATACTGTATAATAATAATAATAATGACAGATCCCCTTTAGAAGGTCTTTAATGTAGCGCAGCATTTCCTTGTTACATTGTTGGGGGTCCTGACAGCCATTGTCTGCTTTCTGTATCTCAGGGGGTCTCCTGTGGCCTGGCTGGAGAGGACGATGCGGGGGATGGGCCTGGAGGTGTACACACAGAGCTTCGTCCGGAATCTGCCCTTCCCTGATGAGGCCACTGAGAGATTCGTATGTATGGCCGATGCGGTGCTCCCACATGGGGGACAATGACTTTCCTCGCATTGGAATGATTCTATTATTAGAGCCAAACTTTTCCATCCACATTTCATATCTTATGTTAGACCGTGTGATGTCATCACTGGGTCTCTGTGCTTCTCTATGCAGTGCAGGCAGATCATGGCTGGTGGGAGGAGCCAGCAGGATGCTATACATAGCTTCCTGAAAAGATCATAGCACCCTGCCTCTGCCAGTCAGAGACATTTCTGCACCTTGTACCAATGATGATGTGTGATGTACTTTGCAGGATTTCCAGTCATAGGAGATCAGATCACATATTAGTTTGTCTCTTACAGATGGTGAAGGGAACCAATGTGTACGGCATCCTGCGGGCCCCTCGTTCTGCCAGCACAGAGTCCCTGGTGCTCAGCGTACCCTGCAGTGAGGGGCAGAATAACAACCAGGCTGTGGGGCTCCTCCTATCTCTGGCATCCTACTTCAGAGGTAAACCTGGATTCTGCCTCATCTGACCAGCAGAGGGCGCTCTTCTCCCCGACTGACCAGCAGAGGGCGCTCTTCTCCCCGACTGACCAGCAGAGTGCGCTCTTCTCCCCGACTATGTGACCAGCAGAGGGCGCTCTTCCCCCTGACTGTGTGACCAGCAGAGGGCGCTCTTCCCCCTGACTGTGTGACCAGCAGAGGGCGCTCTTCTCCCTGACTGACCAGCAGAGGGCGCTCTTCTCCCTGACTGACCAGCAGAGGGCGCTCTTCTCCCTGACTGACCAGCAGAGGGCACTCTTCTCCCTGACTGACCAGCAGAGGGCGCTCTTCTCCCCGACTGACCAGCAGAGGGCGCTCTTCTCCCTGAATGTGTGACCAGCAGAGGGCGCTCTTCTCCCCGACTGTGTGACCAGCAGAGGGCGCTCTTCCCCCCGACTGTGTGACCAGCAGAGGGCGCTCTTCTCCCCGACTGTGTGACCAGCAGAGGGCGCTCTTCTCCCCGACTGTGTGACCAGCAGAGGGCGCTCTTCTCCCTGAATGTGTGACCAGCAGAGGGCGCTCTTCTCCCCGACTGTGTGACCAGCAGAGGGCGCTCTTCTCCTTGACTGTGCGACCAGCAGAGGGCGCTCTTCTCCCCGACTGTGGGACCAGCAGAGGGCGCTCTTCTCCCCGACTGTGTGACCAGCAAAGGGCGCTCTTCTCCCCGACTGTGTGACCAGCAGAGGGCGCTCTTCTCCTTGACTGTGCAACCAGCAGAGGGCGCTCTTCTCCCTGACTGTGCGACCAGCAGAGGGCGCTCTTCTCCCCGACTGTGCGACCAGCAGAGGGCGCTCTTCTCCCCGACTGTGCGACCAGCAGAGGGCGCTCTTCTCCCCGACTGTGTGACCAGCAGAGGGCGCTCTTCTCCCCGACTATGTGACCAGCAGAGGGCGCTCTTCTCCTTGACTGTGCGACCAGCAGAGGGCGCTCTTCTCCCCGACTGTGTGACCAGCAAAGGGCGCTCTTCTCCCCGACTGTGTGACCAGCAGAGGGCGCTCTTCTCCTTGACTGTGCGACCAGCAGAGGGCGCTCTTCTCCCTGACTGTGCGACCAGCAGAGGGCGCTCTTCTCCCCGACTGTGTGACCAGCAGAGGGCGCTCTTCTCCCCGACTGTGCGACCAGCAGAGGGCGCTCTTCTCCCCGACTGTGTGACCAGCAGAGGGCGCTCTTCTCCCCGACTATGTGACCAGCAGAGGGCGCTCTTCCCCCTGACTGTGTGACCAGCAGAGGGCGCTCTTCCCCCTGAATGTGTGACCAGCAGAGGGCGCTCTTCCCCCCGACTGTGTGACCAGCAGAGAGCGCTCTTCCCCCCGACTGTGTGACCAGCAGAGGGCGCTCTTCTCCCCGACTGTGTGACCAGCAGAGGGCGCTCTTCTCCCTGAATGTGCGACCAGCAGAGGGCGCTCTTCTCCCCGACTGTGTGACCAGCAAAGGGCGCTCTTCTCCCCGACTGTGTGACCAGCAGAGGGCGCTCTTCTCCTTGACTGTGTGACCAGCAGAGGGCGCTCTTCTCCCCGACTGTGGGACCAGCAGAGGGCGCTCTTCTCCCCGACTGTGCGACCAGCAGAGGGCGCTCTTCTCCCCGACTGTGGGACCAGCAGAGGGCGCTCTTCTCCCCGACTGTGCGACCAGCAGAGGGCGCTCTTCTCCCCGACTGTGGGACCAGCAGAGGGCGCTCTTCTCCCCGACTGTCGGACCAGCAGAGGGCGCTCTTCTCCCCGACTGTGGGACCAGCAGAGGGCGCTCTTCTCCCCGACTGTGGGACCAGCAGAGGGCGCTCTTCTCCCCGACTGTCGGACCAGCAGAGGGCGCTCTTCTCCCCGACTCTTTGACCAGCAGAGGGCGCTCTTCTCCCCGACTGTGTGACCAGCAGAGGGCGCTCTTCTCCCCGACTGTGTGACCAGCAGAGGGGGCTCTTCTCCCTGAATGTGCGACCAGCAGAGGGCGCTCTTCTCCCCGACTGTGTGACCAGCAAAGGGCGCTCTTCTCCCCGACTGTGTGACCAGCAAAGGGCGCTCTTCTCCTCGACTGTGTGACCAGCAGAGGGCGCTCTTCTCCTCGACTGTGTGACCAGCGGAGGGCGCTCTTCTCCCTGACTGTGCGACCAGCAGAGGGCGCTCTTCTCCCCGACTGTGGGACCAGCAGAAGGGCGCTCTTCTCCCCGACTGTGCGACCAGCAGAGGGCGCTCTTCTCCCCGACTGTGGGACCAGCAGAGGGCGCTCTTCTCCCCGACTGTGGGACCAGCAGAGGGCGCTCTTCTCCCCGACTGTGGGACCAGCAGAGGGCGCTCTTCTCCCCGACTGTGGGACCAGCAGAGGGGCGCTCTTCTCCCCGACTGTGGGACCAGCAGAGGGCGCTCTTCTCCCCGACTGTGGGACCAGCAGAGGGGCGCTCTTCTCCCCGACTGTGGGACCAGCAGAGGGCGCTCTTCTCCCCGACTGTGGGACCAGCAGAGGGCGCTCTTCTCCCGACTGTGGGACCAGCAGAGGGCGCTCTTCTCCCCGACTGTGGGACAAGCAGAGGGCGCTCTTCTCCCCGACTGTGGGACCAGCAGAGGGCGCTCTTCTCCCCGACTGTGGGACCAGCAGAGGGCGCTCTTCTCCCCGACTGTGGGACCAGCAGAGGGCGCTCTTCTCCCCGACTGTCGGACCAGCAGAGGGCGCTCTTCTCCCCGACTGTGGGACCAGCAGAGGGCGCTCTTCTCCCCGACTGTGTGACCAGCAGAGGGCGCTCTTCTCCCCGACTGTGTGACCAGCAGATGGCGCTCTTCTCCCCGACTGTGTGACCAGCAGAGGGCGCTCTTCTCCCCGACTGTGTGACCAGCAGAGGGCGCTCTTCTCCCTCACTGACCAGCAGAGGGCGCTCTTCTACTTGTTAGGATTATAGGGAGGGTTGGTGTCAGTGTTAGGAGGACGTTACCATTTGGAATTACTCTTCTGCACCAAAGGTTTCAGCTCTATGGCTTCATCAGAGCTGGGGGTTACTACTAACTGGGGGATCATCAGAGCTGGGGGTTACTACTGATGGGGGATCATCAGAGCTGGGGGTTACTACTAACTGGGGGATCATCAGAGCTGGGGGTTACTACTGATGGGGGATCATCAGAGCTGGGGGTTACTACTGATGGGGGATCAGCAGAGCTGGGGGTTACTACTGAGCGGGGGATCAGCGGAGCTGGGGGTTGCTACTAAGCAGGGGATCAGCAGAGCTGGGGGTTGCTACTAAGCGGGGGATCAGCAGAGCTGGGGGTTGCTACTAAGCGGGGGATCAGCAAAGAGAGCTGGGTGTTGCTACCGAGCGGGGGATCAGCAGAGCTGGGGGTTGCTACTAAGCGGGGGATCAGCAGAGCTGGGGGTTATTACTGAGCAAGGGATCAGCAGAGCTGGGGGTTACTACTAAGCGGGGGATAAGCAGAGCTGGGGGCTACTACTATCTGGGGGATCAGCAGAGCTGGGGGCTACTACTATCTGGGGGATCAGCAGAGCTGGGGGTTACTACTGAACAGGGGATCTGCTGAGCCCCATTAAAACAAATAGAAAATCAAGACACACACAGGCCAAACTTAATTATAGCTTCAGAAAATCATCGACAACACGTGAGCAGATCATGGTGGGGGGTTCCGTGTGTACAGAGTACAATCCGATCTGCTTTAGTACCGATCTCCCATTATGACTTTGCGCTTCTCTTGTGAACAATTTCCGGAAGTCGAATATCTTCCCGTCCCGTCACTTGCGGGTGACCGATCAGTATATAGGGCAGGTCACACATATGTCTCCTGTGTATGGAGTTGCTTGGTCTTCTCATGTGGAATTTATCTCCCGGTGTGTGTACAGGGCAAATCTACTGGGCCAAGGACATCATCTTCCTGGTGAATGAACATGACCTGATCGGGATGGAGGCGTGGCTGGAGGGCTACCATGATGTCAATGTCACAGGTAGGGGGCGGGGTCTGCAATCCGATACATTGATTACTTGTTACATTGTAATTGTAGTCAAGATGAATCCCACAGATTGATGGAATCCGGGACTGACGTTGTCCCATACTTCCCTGCTGTGGTGTATACGGGCCGGTGAGCCGCTCCCCAGCAGTGATGGGTGATGTAGATGGGACTTCATTGTATGTTGGTGATGGGGGGTGTAACCGACCCGGAGTCCACGTCTGGATCCAGTAAACCCGACCATGGAACCTTCAACACCGTAATGCTCAAAACACTTCCTGGTGATCCCCACCGTTGTCTCCTCTCCCTCCAGAGATAAAGTCGTCGGTGATGATGGGACGGGCGGGCGCCATTCAGGCAGCCATATCCCTGGAGATGAGCAGTGATGTCATCACCAGCTTTGATGTCGTGGTTGAGGGACTCAATGGACAGTTGCCCAACCTGGACATGGTGAACCTGTTCCTCGCCTTCTGCCAGAAGAACCAGCTGCTGTGTACCATCCAAGGCAAAGTGGGTGACCTCTGACCTTCTGCATCATCACTGACTCCTCCAATCCCTTCTCTTATCCCGCTTCATGACCTCTGACCTTCTACACCACTACTGACTCCTTTAATACTTCCCTTCACTTATCCCATTTCATGACCCCTGACCTCATCACTGCTTCCTCCTATCCTCTCTTGTTATCCACCACCTTGACCTCTGACCTCATCACTGCTTCCTCCAATCCTCTCTGTTATCCACCACCTTGACCTGTGACCTCATCACTGCTTCCTCCAATCCTCTCTGTTATCCACCACCTTGACCTCTGACCTCATCACTGCTTAATCCAATCCTCTCTGTTATCCACCACCTTGACCTCTGACCTCATCACTGCTTAATCCAATCCTCTCTGTTATCCACCACCTTGACCCCTGACCTCATCATTGCTTCCTCCAATCCTCTCTGTTATCCACCACCTTGACCCCTGACCTCATCATTGCTTCCTCCAATCCTCTCTGTTATCCACCACCTTGACCTCTGACCTCATCACTGCTTAATCCAATCCTCTGTTATCCACCACCTTGACCACTGACCTCATCATTGCTTACTTCAATTCTTTCTTCTCCCCCTTCATGACCTCTGACCTTATTACTGTATCCTCCAGTCCTCTCTCTTTTTCCCGTCCTTGACCTCTTACCTCTCACATTATCACTGCATCCCTTACTGACCTTCTACATCTGACCTCTGACCTTCTACATCACCATTGCCCCCACCCCCCATTCCTGCTTCTCCCATCTCTGTGACCTTTGATGTTCTACTGCCCCCTCCAGTCCCGACTTTTCTTATCTCTCTGTAACCTCAACATCACAGCCTCCTCCAATCATAACTCTCCTATCTGTTTGTGACCTCTGAGCTCTTACATCATCACAGCCTCCTCCAATCATAACTCTCATATCTGTCCATGTGACCTCTGAGCTCTTACATCATTACAGCCTCCTCCAATCATAACTCTCGTATCTGTCCATGTGACCTGTGATCTCTGACATCATCACAGCCTCCTCCAATCATAACTCTCGTATCTGTCCATGTGACCTCTGAGCTCTTACATCATCACAGCCTCCTCCAATCATAACTCTCGTATCTGTCCATGTGACCTCTGAGCTCTTACATCATCACAGCCTCCTCCAATCATAACTCTCGTATCTGTCCATGTGACCTCTGAGCTCTTACATCATCACAGCCTCCTCCAATCATAACTCTCGTATCTGTACATGTGGCCTCTGAGCTCTTACATCATCACAGCCTCCTCCAATCATAACTCTCCTATCTGTCCATGTGACCTCTGACATCACAGCCTCCTCCAATCATAGCTCTTGTATCAGTCCATGTGACCTCTGACATCACAGCCTCCTCCAATCATAGGTCTTGTATCTGTCCAGTATACACAGGAATGTTCTCTATATAACATGCTGCTTTGTGTCTGTGGTGCAGCTGCAGCGGAACGACTTTGACAGTTTGCCCGGCTACATCCACAACCTGCAGACGATGATGCTGATGGTTCTGAAGCAGGGCTCCGGCCGGCCACAAGGGGACCACGGCCTCTTCCTCCGATATCACATCGAAGCCATCACCCTGCGTGGCATCAACAGCTTCCGCCAATACAAATACGACATGGTCACCATTGGACAGTGAGTACCCGTGGCAGCCCACAGTCACAGACGTGGACCTATTTACACTGAACCTACTTTACCTGTTTATGTCCGGGAGCTCGCCTTACATTTCATGTACCTTTCACCTTGAAGTAGAACTTTTAGCAACTTTAAAAAGTGTGTTTGTGGTTCTGCTGAGTGTTGATATACTTGCAGTTCTGCTGAGTGTCCAGGAGGTGGTGCTGTGCTTGCAGTTCTGCTGAATGTCCAGGAGGTGGTGCTGTACTGTCAGTTCAACTGACCATCCAGAATGTGGTACCCTGCTTGTAGTTCTGCTGAGTGTCCAGAAAGTGGTTCTGTACCTGTAGTCCTGCCAGATGTCCAGGTGCTGTACTTGTAGTTCTGCTGAGTGTCCAGGAGGTGGTGCTGTGCTTGCAGTTCTGTGGAGTGTCCAGGAGGTGGTGCTGTGCTTGCAGTTCTGCGGAGTGTCCAGGAGGTGGTGCTGTGCTTGCAGTTCTGCGGAGTGTCCAGGAGGTGGTGCTGTGCTTGCAGTTCTGCGGAGTGTCCAGGAGGTGGTGCTGTGCTTGCAGTTCTGCGGAGTGTCCAGGAGGTGGTGCTGTGCTTGCAGTTCTGCGGAGTGTCCAGGAGGTGGTGCTGTGCTTGCAGTTCTGCCGAGTGTCCAGGAGGTGGTTCTGTGCTTGCAGTTCTGCGGAGTGTCCAGGAGGTGGTGCTGTGCTTGCAGTTCTGCGGAGTGTCCAGGAGGTGGTGCTGTGCTTGCAGTTCTGCCGAGTGTCCAGGAGGTGGTGCTGTAATCTCATGTATGTAGTCATGTGACCCCCCTCCTCTGTACTGCCCCCCACAGGACCATGGAAGGAATGTTCCGCAAACTGAACAATTTATCTGAGCGGCTCCACCAGTCCTACTTCTTCTACCTGCTGCCCTCCCTCTCCCGCTTCGTGTCCATCGGGATCTACATGCCGGCCATCGGCTTCATCATCCTCATCCTGATCCTCCGCGTATCCTTTCTCCTTGTCTGTAAGGCTGACCACACACTCCACAATCTGATTGTACAATCTCCTCCCCAGTGACTGGCTGCAGATGGTATGCAGGTTGGTCGGGCAGATGAGGTAGGTGCTGTTATTACAGGGTAGATTGTACAGGGATTGCCCAATCAGATTGCAGTGTCTATGGTGACCGTGGCTGTATACAATGTAATGTTGAATCCCTATTGTTTCCTGGTGGATTTCAGTGACTTCGCAGGAATTCCCCTCCCCCCGGGTCCCTGTAGGACAATCGATGTTTCCCCCTCCCCCCGGGTCCCTGTAGGATAATCGATGTTTCCCCCTCCCCCCAGGTCCCCGTAGGACGATCAATGTTTCCCCTCCCCCCCCGGGTCCCCGTAGGACGATCAATGTTTCCCCCTCCCCCCGGGTCCCCGTAGGACGATCAATGTTTTCCCCCTTCCCCCCAGGTCCCTGTAGGACGATCGATGTTTCCCCTCCCCCTCGGGTCCCTGTAGGACGATCGATGTCCCCCCCCCCCGGGTCCCTGTAGGACGATCGATGTTTCCCCCTTCCCCCCGGGTCCCTGTAGGATGATCGATGTTTCCCCCCCTGGGTCCCTGTGTAGGACGATCGATGTTTCCCCCTCCCCCCTGGGTCCCTGTGTAGGACGATCGATGTTTCCCCCTCCCCCCTGGGTCCCTGTGTAGGACGATCAATGTTTCTCCCCCCAGGTCCCAGTGTAGGACGATCGATGTTTCCACCCCCCCCCGGGTCCCTGTGTAGGATGATCGATGTTTCCCCCTCCCCCCGGGTCCCTGTAGGACGATCGATGTTTCCCTCCGGGTCCCTGTAGGACGATCGATGTTTCCCTCCGGGTCCCTGTAGGACGATCGATGTTTCCCTCCGGGTCCCTGTAGGACGATCGATGTTTCCCTCCGGGTCCCTGTAGGACGATCGATGTTTCCCTCTCCCCCCGGGTCCCTGTGTAGGACGATCGATGTTTCCCCCTTCCCCCCGGGTCCCTGCAGGACGATCGATGTTTCCCCCTTCCCCCCGGGTCCCTGCAGGACGATCGATGTTTCCCCCTTCCCCCCGGGTCCCTGCAGGACGATCGATGTTTCCCCCTTCCCCCCGGGTCCCTGTAGGACGAACGATTTTTCCCCCTTCCCCCCGGGTCCCTGCAGGACGAACGATGATTCCCCCTCCCCCCGGGTCCCTGCAGGACGATCGATGATTCCCCCTTTCCCCCGGGTCCCTGCAGGACGATCGATGTTTCGACCTCCCCCCGGGTCCCTGCAGGACGATCGATGTTTCCCCCTTTCCCCCCCCCGGGTCCCTGTAGGACGATCAATGTTTCCCCCTCCCCCGGGTCCCTGTAGGACGATCGATGTTTCCCCCCCCCCCCCGAGTCCCTGTAGGACGATCGATGTTTTGTTGTCCTTAGCGGTGTCTCAGGCTCTGGATCTGTGGATTAAGCTGAGTCGATCGGAGGCCGTGGCCGAGGACGGGGACGGGGACATAGAGCAGGTAACGATTGGGGGATGGGAAGGAACGATCGTGGATCCATCGAGTGGTTCTGTTACAATGTAACCAATCAGATCGCAGTCTGGGGATCAGAGGGAGGAGCCGAGAACTGAACCGGCGTGTACAGGAACAGTAATCCCTAGGATCAATAATCGGGGGAGGGGGAGGAGTCCCTGTGGGGGGGAGGAGTCCCCGTGGGGGGGAGGAGACCCCGTGGGAGTCCCCGGCTGATGAGTATCACGTATCTTATGTCTTCCAGGACACCCGGCCCAGCATCCTGTCTCTGGCCACGCCCCTTGTCATCAGCCACGCCACCGGCCTCAGCCTGTACTACATCCCGGTGCTGAGCCAGGAGATGGCCACCGATCACTTCCCGGTATCCGAATCCGAGGCCGTGGTGCTGATCGCCATCGCCATATACGTGGCTGGGCTGGCGCTGCCCCACAACACGCACAGGTATGAAGAATCTGCCGGAACACGCCGGCTCCGTAGCAGCCAGACGTGTGCGGATCGATTCCTCCCGGATCGAACTTCGGACAAAACTCTCGGAGATTCGGATGGATCCCAATCTCCGAATTACAAACGAATCCGAAACATTGGAAGGAAACTTCACCCCACATAACCAATTGTCCGAAGTCGAATTAAATTTGAAACCGATTCAAATTCGAAAATTAAGTTGAATTTGAAATGTAAACATATTCCTGATTTCCTCCAAAGACGGAGGAGGAGATTTACTAAAACTGGGGCACTCAGGATCTGGGGCAGCTGTGCACGGCAGCCAATCAGCTTCCGCTTGTTCCATGAAGGTTTGGCAGTAAAACCTGGAAGCTGATTGGTTTCCACGCAGAGCTGCACCAGATTATACACCCTTTAGGTTTAATAAATAACCCCCAGTGTGTTAATATAGCCGTCTTCCAAAATTTGAATTTCAAAATGAATAGAATGGTACTGAAAATAAAGGAATAGAATAGAAAAAAAAATTGTATAGAAAGAATTTAGCTGTTTTCCAAAATTCCAATTTGGAATAGAATAGAGTAGATAATGAATAGAATAGAAAAAAATAGAATAGAAAGAATATAGCCGAAATTCCAATTTCGAATAGCATAGAGTAGAAAATGAATAGAAAAGAATAGAATAGAAAAAAGAAAAGAATATAGCCGAAATTCAAATTTCGAATAGAAAAGAGTAGAAAATGAATAGAAAAGAATAGAATAGAAAAAAAAAGACTAGAAAGAATATAGTCGAAATTCAAATTTCGACTAGCATAGAGTAGAAAATGAATAGAATAGAAAAGAATAGAAAAAAAAATAGAATATAGCCGAAATTCAAATTTCGAATAGAATAGCGTAGAAAATGAATAGAATAAAAAAAAAAGACTAAAAAGAATATAGTCGAAATTCAAATTTCGAACAGAATAGAGTAGAAAATGAATAGAAAAAAAAAATAGAATAAAAAGAATATTGCCGAAATTCAAATTTCGAACAGAATAGAGTAGAAAATGAATAGAATAGAATAAAAAAAATAGAATAGACAGAATATAGCTGAAATTCCAATTTCGAATTGAATAAAATAGAATAGAAAATGAACAGGATAGAAAATTAAAAAAAATAGAATAGACAATAAAGTAATAGAATAGAAAACAAAATGGAATATAATAGAATATAGCTGTCTTCCCCAAATTTGAATTTCGAAAAGAATGGAATAAAACAGAATAGAGCAGAAAATAAAAGCATAGAGTAGAGAATAATATAGAAAAAACTGAAAAGAACAGAAAATGGTATAATAGAATAGAATGGAAAAAAATAATATAGAATAAACTAGAAATAATATAGTTGTCTTGAAAATCTAAATTAAAAAAAAAAATTGAATAGCATAGAATAGAAATGAAAATAAAGAATCAAATAGGAAAAAAATAGAATATAAATTAAATAATAGAAAATAAAGGAATAAAAAAGAATGAAATAGGAAAAAAAATAATAAAATAGAGCCGTCTTCCCCAAATTCGAATTTCGAAAAGAATATAAAATAAAAGAATAAAATAAATAAATTAGAATAAACTAGAAAGCATATAGCCATCTTCCAGAAGTTGAATTTTGAAAAAATAATAAAAACAGAATAGGGTAGAAAAAAAAGAATAGAATAGAAAGAACATAACAGTCTTCTGAAATACGAATTTTGAAAGGCATATAATAGAATAAAACAGAATAGAATAGAGAAAAAAAATAGACTAGCACAGAATAGAGAGAATATGACCGTCCTCCGAAATTTGAATGTCAAATAGAAAGGAAGCAGCTATTCTTCACAATGAATTCGGATTGTTTTGATGTTTTCTATTCAAATTCTTTGAATCCATTGGAAAACGTTTAATCGATTTTGAAAACGAATGAAGGAAACAAAACTAGCCGCTCCGCACATGCCTAGTAGAAGCTGGAGGGGACGTGTTAAAGGGCCAGTCCACCTCAAAACTCGCAATTCAGTTGTAGATGGTTCTGCTGTATCCCCTACCGGGGCATTGAGGAGATCCTTGCACCCTCCCCCCGCAGATCCCAGCTCTGGCCTGTTGGATTTTTCCATTTAGTTAACATTAATAAGATGCAGCAGCAGGAGTGAGACTGCACAGCAGCACCAGGGGTCAGATTTATTGTTGGTATACGGGAAGGTAAAGGGTGGGGTTCACTCTCTTCTCCCTCCACAGGGTCCTGACTGGCACCGGCTCGGACCAGGGATGGATGACCCTCAAACTCATCTCCCTCTTATATCTGGCTGTCCAGTTGGGATGTATCGCCGTCATCAACTTCTCCCTGGGCTTCATCCTGGCCGTCACTCTTGTACCCGTGGCTGCCGTGGTCCAACCTGTGGGGCCTAGGTAAGTGTCTCCTCCACGATACTTGGATAAGGGATGAGAACTGGTGGCTGAAGATAACAATGGACGATGGTGAGGACTTTCTAGGTCGGTGTAGGATTTAGAACTGTGTCCTGAAGGCAGTGAAGAGTCCATGCAGAGAGGTGGAGTGAAGGTTCCAGATGGGTTCAGATTTAACGGCTAAAGTGGAGATATAAGGAGGTGGAAGACTGATGAGGACTTTATGGGGTAGAGTAGGATTTGGAAATGTGTCCTGAAGGCAATAAGGAGCCCATGGAAGAAGGTGCAGTGAAGGTTCCAGATGGTTTTGTATCTAAGGGCTAAAGTAGAGATATAAGGAGGTGGAAGACTGATGAGGACTTTATGGGGTAGAGTAGGATTTGGAAATGTGTCCTGAAGGCAATAAGGAGCCCATGGAAGAAGGTGCAGTGAAGGTTCCAGATGGTTTTGTATCTAAGGGCTAAAGTAGAGATATAAGGAGGTGGCAGACTGATGGGGACTTTATAGGGTAGAGTAGGATTTGGAAATGTGTCCTGAAGGCAATAAGGAGCCCATGGAAGGAGGTGCAGTGAAGGTTCCAGATAGATGTGTATCTAAGGGTTCGAGTGGAGATGTAAGGAGGTGGCAGACTGAGGAGGACCTTCAAGGTTAAAGATTTGGATCTATGTCCTGAAGGCAATGAGGAGGCCATGGAAGGGGATGCAGTGAAGGTTCCAGATAGATGTGTATCTAAGGGTTAGAGTGGAAATGTGAGGAGGTGGCAGACTGAGGAGGACCTTCAAGGGTAAAGTAAGATTTGGGACTGTGTTCTGTAGGCAATAAGGAGGCCATGGAAGGAGGTGGAGTGAAGGTTCCAGATGGTTTTGTATCTAAGGGCTAAAGTGGAGATATAAGGAGGTGGCAGACTGATGAGGACTTTATAGGTTAGAGTAGGATTTGGAACTGTGTCCTGAAGGCAATAAGGAGGCCATGGAAGAAGGTACAAAGAAAGGTTCCAGATAGATGTGTATCTAAGGATTAGAGTGGAGATGTAAGGAGGTGGCAGACTGTTGGGGACTCGCTAGGTTGGTGTAGGATTTGGATCTGTATCCTGAAGGCAACAAGGAGCTCTTGGAAGGGGGTTGGGTGAAGGTTCCAGATAGGTGTGTATAGGGTTAGAGTGGAGATGTAAGGAGGTGGCAGACTGATGGGGACTCGCTAGGTTGGTGTAGGATTTGGATCTGTATACTGAAGGCAGTAAGGAGCCCATGGAAGGGGGTTGGGTGAAGGTTCTAGATGGGTGTGTATAGGGTTAGAGTGGCGATGGTGTCAGACTGATGAGGACTCTCTAGGTTGGTGTAGGATTTAGATCTGTATCCTGAAGGCAACAAGGAGCTCTTGGAAGAGGGTTGAGTGAAGGTTCTAGATAGGTGTGTAAAGGGTTAGAGTGGAGATGGTGGCAGACTGATGAGGACTCTCTAGGGTAAGAGTAGGATTTGGAACAGGGTCCCGAGAACAATTCTTAGAAATGTAGAAAGGAAGGAGAGCCCAGTGTCCAAAAGAATGCGAATTAGAAGATAAGTTAAAAGGGGGTTTATTGAAAGTAGCGGCAAATACATTGAACCAACGCGTTTCGGGGGAAAGGACTCCCCCCTTCTTCAAGGCTGTTGCTGCATGATATTAAATGGGGAGAAAAGGTCACAAGCCAGATATTTCTATGGGGGGTATCAGAGAATAGACTGATAACGTGACACGTGTTGTTCAAAGTGCAACGGAGCCCACGGAAGGGGTGGAGTGAAGGCTCCAGATGGGTTTGTATCTGATATTTAAAGTGAAAATATGAGAAGATGGCAGAGTGATGAGGACTTTCTAGGGTTAGAGTAGGATTTGGGACTGTGTCTTGCGGGCAGTAAGGAGCCCATGGAAGAGGATGGTTCCAGATGGGTTTGTATTTAAGAGCTAATGTGGAGATACAAGGAGGTGGCAGACTGGTGGAGACTTCCTAGGTTGACATGGAATTTGGAGCTGGGTCCTGAAGGTAATAAGCTGCCCATGCAGAGAGGTAAAGTGAAGGTTCTAGATAGGTGTGTGTGTATAAGGGGTTAAAGCGGAGACATAAGGAGGCATCAGACTGATGAGGACTTTCTAGGTTGAAGTAGGATATGGAGCTGTGTCCTGAGAGCAATAAGGAGTCCATGCAGAGAGGCTTGAATGAAGGTTCCAGACAGGTTAGAGTAGAAATATAAGGAGGTAGTAGGCTAATGATTTTCTAGGGTTAGAGTGGGATTTGGGACTGTTCTGAAGACATTAGGAAGCCCGTAAAGGGGGATGGAGTGAAGGTTCCAGATATTTAAGAAGATGGCAGAGTGATGAGGACTTTCTAGGGTTAAAGTAGGATGCGGGATGGTGTCCTGAAGGTAATAAGGAGTCCATGGAAGGGGGTGCATTGAGGGTTCCAGATGGGTTTGTATCTAAGGGCTAAATTAGAGATATAAGAAGATGGCAGAGAGATGGAGACTTTCTAGGTGGAAGTAGAGTTTGAAACCATGTCCTGAGGGCAATAAGGAGCCCATGGAAGGGGTGGAGTGAAGGCTCCAGATGGGTTTGTATCTGATATTTAAAATGAAAATATAAGAAGATAGCAGATTGATGAGGACTTTCCAAGATTAGAGTGGGATTTGGTACTGTGTCCTGAAGGCATTAAGTAGACCATGGAAGGGGGTGGAGTGAAGGTTCCAGATGGCTTTGTATCTGATAGCTAAAGTGGAGATTTAAGAAGTTGGCAGAATGATGAGGACTTTCCAGGTTAAAGTAAGATTTGAGACTTTGTCCTGAAGGCAATAAGGAGTCCATGCAGAGAGGTGGAGTGAATGTTCCAGATGGGTTCATAGCCGAGGGTTAGAGTGGAGATGTAAAGAGGTGGCAGATGAATGAAGACTTCCTAGGTTGATGCAGTGTTTGGAACCGTGTCCTGAAGGTAATAAGGAACCTATGGAAGGGGGTACAGTGAAGGTTCCAGACTGTGTTGTACCCAAGGTTAGAGGGGAGATATAAGGAGGTGGCACGCGGATCGGGAATTTCTGGGTTGCAGTTGGATTTGGTGCTGTGTCCTGAAGGCAATAAGGAGCCCATGCAGAGAGGTGGAGTGAAGGTTCCAGATGGGTTTGTATCTAAGGGTTAGAGTGGAGATGTAAGATGGTGGAAGAGTGAAGAGGTCTTTCTGAGTTCAGTTAGGTATAGGACTGTGTCCTGAGGGTATCAAGGAGTCCATGGGAGGGGGTGGAGTAAAGGTTCCAAATGGGTTTGTACAGTATCTGATACGAGGATATAAGGTGATAGTGGTGATGAGGACTTTCTAGGGTTAAAGTAGGATTTGTAGCTGCATCCTGAAGGCAGTAAGGAGCCCCCATGCAAGGTGTTGAGTGAAGGTTCTAGGTTTGTGTGTATCTCAGTGCTAAGGAAGCAATTTAAGGACTTTCTAAGTTATAAGAGGAGTCAAGCGGTATCAAGAAATCAATAAGGAGTAATGTAGGGACTGGGAGGGAAGTGGGAAGAGGAGTACACGCTATATATGGAGCTTTCTGTAGAAGACCTGTGCTGTCCTTGTTTTTGATCGCCTGAATTCATGAAATGCCCCGTCTCTCTTTCCAGGTTTTTTTATGCACTTCTTCTAGTCCTGGTGACACCGGCCACCACCCTCCTTGGCAGCATCTTCCTCTACAGGGAACTGATCGAATACCCCGTCAGCTTGTTAGAATGCTGGCAGATCTTCCTGCAGTCCATCGCGGGGGGCATGCTGGACCATTACCTTTACGGATCCTTGCTCTTCCCCTTCATCGCATTCTTCGTGTACCCATGTTGGCTGCAGCTGTGGAACGTGGTGTTCTGGAAGTGAACTCTGGTCCTTCTATTCCCAACACAAAACTTCTTGGCCTGGACCTTCCTTATCTGTCCAGGCGGGATGACGAAGGAATCGCCATCTTGTTCTCGTACCAGGAAGTGGCCAATCTCAGGTGAAGGGTCAGGCTGCAGAAGTCCGGGACGGGTTTGGGAAATATTTATTGAATCGGAAGCTGCAGGAGATAAGGATCCCATGCATGATGTTCATTTAATGACTTTTTATAACGACATCTTTTGCTTTTTTCTTTGGTTTTTGGAGAAGTTCGAGCCATGAGAACACCGGGGATCAGGAGTTAGAATGGAAATGTTCCACAAGAGTGGAGTGGTGTCCTGTCCAGCGTTGGAGATGCCTTCAAACAGGACCTCCATTTTAAACTTCTTTGAAGTAAACATCCTTCACTTAAAAGATTCTTCAAGCTATCTACTGTTGTCTTTATTATTTGGAGCCTTCTGTGCCCCTCTGATATAGTTTCACTTTGGTACTGGAGTCTGGCCTAATGGCTCTACCCTTCTACTGAGGCTGTCCTTGGGGTGCTCTCATTGAAGGAAGGAAGCCCATTGGTTGTGAGGTCAGGCCTACTAATAAAGTGAAACTCAATCAGGTGGTACACAGAAGAGCAGCTTGTGGTGTCTGTTCTTAGGTTGGGATTTTCTTGTAAAAATGGGGAAAAAAATGGAATCCAGTCACATTATAAAGTGGAACTCTAGGCGACTTTTCGTACATTTTGGATGGGGTGTAGATGGGTTAGACCCCCTGTCAGGCCGTTGCGTTGGTTGGTCCCAGGGACAGGAAGTGAGGGGACACAGGTAGTAAAACCCTTTCCTTCTCCATACGAAAACAAAGGCTTCGACCCAAGTTCCATTTTACTAAAAGCCACGGGGAGGGGGGTGGAGTCTTTTCACATTGGCCGGACAACCTGCACTCGATTTCCAGTACCCTTCATGATTATATTTTGCCTTCCTTGGTCTATATATGGTTTGGTGGCTGACGTTTGGCAACTTGAACTTTCAGCTCCCTCCACAGATTTTCAATCGGATGAAGGTCTGGAGACTGGCTAGGCCACTCCAGGACCTTAATGTGCTTCTTCTTGAGCCGCTCCTTTGTTGCCTTGGCCATGTGTTTTGGGTCATTGTCATACTGGAACACCCATCCACCACCCATTTTCAATACCCTGGCTGAGGGAAGAAGGTTCTCACCCAAGATTTGAGGGTACATTGCCCCGTCCATCGTCCCTTTGATGCGATGCAGTTGTCCTGTCCCCTTAGCAGAAAAACACCCCCAAAGCAGAATGTTTCCACCACCATGTTTCACAGTTGGGATGGTGTTCTTGGGGTCATAGGCAGCATTCCTCCTCCTCCAAACACGGCGAGTTGAGTTGATGCCAAAGAGCTGGATTTTGGTCTCATCTGACCACAACACTTTCCACCAGTCCTCCTCTGCATCATTCAGATGTTCAGTGGCAGACTTCAGACGGGCCTGGACATGGGCTTTCTTGAGCAGAGGGACCGTGCGGGCACTGCAGGATTTCAGTCCTTGTCGGCGTAGTGTGTTACCAATTGTTTTCTTGGTGACTGTGGTCCCAGCTGCCTGGAGATCATTGACAAGATCCTCACGTGTAGTTCTGGGATGATTCCTCACTGTTCTCATGATCATTGACACTCCACGAGGTGAGATCTTGCATGGTGCACCAGACCTAGGGAGGCTGACACTTGTTTTGTGTTTCTTCCATTTGTGAATGATTGCACCAACTGTTGTCACCTTCTCACCAAGCTGCTTGGCCATAGTTTGGTAGCCCAGTCCAGCCTTGTGTAGGTCTACCATCTTGTCCCTGACATCCTTGGACAGCTCTTTGGTCTTTGCCATGGTGGAGAGTTTGGAATCTGATGGTTTGATTGCTCCTGTGGACAGGTGTCTTTTATACAGGTAACACAATGAGACTAGCAGCACTCCCTTTAAGAGACTGCTTCTAATCTCAGCTTGTTACCTGTATGAAAGACACCTGGGAGCCAGAAATCCTGCTGAATGATAGGGGATCAAATCCTTCTTTCTCTCATGAACATGCAGATCCGTCATCATTTGTTAGACGCATTTCTGCTGAATTTGTTGTATTCTGTCTCTCAGTGTTACAGCGAACATTCCATTGTTAGACCGATCATTTCTGTGTGAGGGGCGAACATTCCATTGTTAGACCGATCATTTCTGTGTGAGGGGCGAACATTCCATTGTTAGACCGATCATTTCTGTGTGAGGGGCGAACATTCAGCATCAGCCGGGGAGCAAATACGCATTTCCTTCACTGTAGCATCCTGGAAACATCTCAGCGCTCCTCTCTAGAGCCCTCAGTCCTGATGGAAGCGTGGGCTGGCTCTAGGGAGGAGTTATGCAAATATCAAACTGCCTTAATGGGCGGGTGTCAGAGTGGAGGAGTGCAGGCCTCCCGCATGTCATGATTTCGGGTGTAGGGGTGCTCGGGTCCTACTCTGAGTCCTCCCAGGTGATGGCATTGCTGCAGGACCTCAGTTACTGCTTTAATCCCAGGACCTGGCCCGGGACGCGGCATTGGTTGAACAGAGGACCAAGAAGGCGGGGCTTGTCCTGGCAAGTCTAGCTCAGTTGGTGTCTATGTACTAAAGGTTCACCAATGGGGAAGGAGATACCCGATCTTTATAAAGCCGGGGGGGGAGGGGTTTCTTCCCATTTCTACACTCTTCATGTCTCCGAGTTTATTTCAAATAAAGATATTGAGAATATGAAAAAAAAATTGTGATGGCTTTGTTCTGATGAGAGGGCGGGTTCACTGGCCGGATGTAGAAATGACTCCTCCCCCTTCCGAAGACTTGAAACACTCCTGAGATTAAAGGGATTGTCCACCTTCGAGGGAAGTTCTCTAGTACGCCCCGCCTTCGGCTCGGGTTGAGTTGGGAATATTACATAATTCATCTGCTGGGACAGGCAAACAGCCCTGCTGCTGGTAAAATGGGGTTTTCAGACCTCCAGGCTCTGCGGGGGTGGGGTCTGTTGTACAGGGCGGAGCTCTTTACTGAAGAGTCTTCCTGCAAACTGAACCACCTTTTTTTTTTTTTCTTTTTTTTTTTTTTTTTGTTTGGAAGATATTGAAAGCGATGTTTGTGTAAAGGATTTATTAAAGGCGAGGTCGAGGTGAGTAGTTGTCGGTCGGGGTGGGTGGTTGTCAAGCAGGGTCGGGGGGTGGATGTTGAAAGCGATGTTTGTATAAAGGATTTTCCTGAGCTTTGTGGGGGGGCGGCGATGAGTTCTCACAGCTCACCGGGTATAGGAGAGAAAATAAACCGCTTGGCAGGTACACGGGCTGTGGTGGTACAGGGCAGTGTGGGAACACTCAGGGGACAGGTAGGTAGAGACTAGAGAGACAGTGGCCACCGGGGGGGTCTGCCTTACATTGCAGAGACTAGAGAGACTGGGGGGGTCTGCCTTACATTGCAGAGACTAGAGAGACTGGAGCCACTGGGGGGGTCTGCCATACATTGCTGAGACTAGAGAGACTGGAGCCACTGGGGGGGTCTGCCATACATTGCTGAGACTAGAGAGACTGGGGGGGTCTGCCATACATTGCTGAGACTGGGGGGGTCTGCCATACATTGCTGAGACTGGGGGGGTCTGCCATACATTGCTGAGACTGGGGGGGTCTGCCATACATTGCTGAGACTGGGGGGGTCTGCCATACATTGTAGTGAGTATATACAGTGTGTGGTGTGTGCTTGTCAGGCGGTGTCAAGGTGGGTGGTTGTCAGGTGGGGTCAGGGTGGGTGGTTGTCAGTCGGTATGGGTGGTTGTCAGGTGGGGTCGGGGGGTGGATGGTTGTCAGGCGGGGTCGGGGGGTGGATGGTTGTCAGGCGGGGTCGGGGTGGGTGAGTGGTTGGTAGGCGGGGTTGGGGGTGGATGGTTGTCAGGCGCGTTGTCAGGGGATGGATGGTTGTCAGGCGGGGTCGGGGTGGGTGAGTGGTTGGTAGGCGGGGTCGGGGTGAGTGGTTGTCAGGCGCGGTCGGGGGGTGGATGGTTGTCAGGCGGGGTCAGGGTGAGTAGTTGTCAGGCGTGGTCGGGGGATGGATGCTTGTCAGGCGGGGTCGGGGTGAGTGGTTGTCAGGCGGGGTCGGGGGGTGGATGGTTGTCAGGCGGGGTCGGGGTGAGTGGTTGTCAGGCGCGGTCTGGGGGTGGATGGTTGTCAGGCGGGGTCGGGGGGTGGATGGTTGTCAGGCGGGGTCGGGGTGAGTGGTTGTCAGGCGGGGTCGGGGGGTGGATGGTTGTCAGGCGGGGTCGGGGTGAGTGGTTGTCAGGCGCGGTCTGGGGGTGGATGGTTGTCAGGCGGGGTCGGGGGGTGGATGGTTGTCACGCGGGGTCGGGGTGGGTGAGTGGTTGTCAGGCGCGGTCTGGGGGTGGATGGTTGTCAGGCGGGGTCGGGGGGTGGATGGTTGTCAGGCGGGGTGTCATGTGACAGTTCTATGCCTTGGCACATGATGAATTAGGAGGTGTTGTTCTGCCTAGAACCCGCCCACTCCATACACCCCTCCCTGCCTGGACAGCTCATATCTGACCCCCCCCCCAGTCCATTGCAGGACATTATCATGGTGACTGCACTTTACTGTTCCTCTCAGGAATTCTCTCCGTACAACCAGAGATCTGATGATAATGAAAAATATCCAGCTTCAGTGACTGTGCCTAGGCTGAGATGATGTCATCCGTCTGCTGCAGGCAGGAGGAAGCATTTCCTCAGTCTCCTCCCCCAGTGATCAGACTGTAGATTGTAACTTTGTAGAAGGAGGAGGAGGCATTTCCTCAGTCTCCCCTCCCCCAGTGATCAGACTGTACATTGTAACTTTGTAGAAGGAGGAGGAGGCATTTCCTCAGTCTCCCCTCCCCCAGTGATCAGACTGTACATTGTAACTTTGTAGCAAGTGAGTGGCTGCACGGGCTGGTCTGTGTCAGACATTTGTGAACAGAAGCACCGTGATTGTGTCATCTCTCAGTCCAGGAAGTAGACGGTGACCCCGGATGATGCCTGAACAAATATGGCGCCGTTCTTCTGGAGAGAAAAGCAGATGAAGGTGTTGTCAGGGGAGTCCTGTGACCCGGGCTTGTTACTGACCACGCTGTACTTAATGTGATGAATATATTTGATTACAAGTCCACTTTAAATCATACATGTGAAAATACCAGCCCCCCCCCCCAGTGTTGGACTGATCCTGGTCCAGCTGTGTTCTCTGTCCTGCGCCCCCCCCCCCCCCCCCGCGGCTTGTTGAACAGAAATGGAAAATGTTCGTCCTGACAATGATCGGCCGGCGCTCGTCCCCCAGCAGGGAATTGTCTCTCCGGAATCTCGCGGTCGTCATGTGTGTCTCAGGAAGAGGAAGCCGCTAATCTACATCTGCGACTCCCAGAGACAAAGGCGCGTCCCCCCCCCCCCCACCCCCAATGCCTGACATCACACCTCATCAGAGCGTTCGGCCAGCACATGGACTATGGATGGTGGCAGCACTGCCGGCTGAGGTCTCCTGGTACCCCGGAGTATGGCACCCCCCCAAGGAAGATATCCTGCACCCCCCACAAAAAAAATAAATTGAGCCCCGATCCACATGCTGACCACTGTAAGCGTAAATTCCCTTTGCAAGCCAAAGTTCTACCTGCACAAATCACCCACCTGCTCAACCCCCCCCCCAGTACAAATCACCCACCTGCTCAACCCCCCCCCAGTACAAATCACCCACCTGCTCAACCCCCCCCCCCCCAGTACAAATCACCCACCTGCTCAACCCCCCAGTACAAATCACCCACCTGTGGAACCTCCCACCAGTACAAATCACCCACCTGTGGAACTCCCCCAGTAAAAATCCCCCACCTACAGACCCCCCCAGCACAAATCCCCCACCTGCTCTACCACCTAGGTACAAATCCCCCACCTGTGGAACCCTCCGGTACAAATTGCCCACCTGCAGACCCCCCCCACAGCACAAATCCCCCACCCGCAGACCCCCCCCCACAGCACAAATCCCCCACCCGCAGAACCACACCCAGTACAAATTGGCCACCTGCAGACCCCCCCAGCACAAATCCCCCTCCTGCTCAACCCCCCCCCAAACACAAATCCCCGCCTGCAGACCCCCCCCAGCACAAATCCCCCACCTGTGGAATCCCCCCATAAAGCACAAATCCCCCACCTGCTCTACCCCCCAGGGACAAATCCCCCACCTGCAGACCCCCCCCAGCACAAATTCCCCACCTATGAAACCCCCCAGCAAAAATTCCCCACCTGCGGATTCCCCCCCCCCCCAAGCACAAACCTTTGCGCTGCCACCCAATGCCACCTCATGGCTCACGTCCTCCCTCCTCCAATTCCATTACTAGCACAAATCCCTCCATCCCAACTCCCAGCACCCCCCCCCCGCAGAACAGATCCTCAACCACTCCCTCCTCCTCCCAGCATAAGTCGCCCACCAGTAAACCCTGCTAACATAACCCCCCCAAAATCCCCCCCCCCAGCACAAATCCTCTCCATACCAAATCCCCCCAGCACAAATTCTCTCTCCCCAAATCCCCCCTCCTAGCACAATTCCCCCCCCCCAGCACAAATTCTCTCCCCCCAAATCCCCCCTTCAGCACAATTCCCCCCCCCCAGCACAAATTCTCTCTCCCCAAATCCCCCCTCCTAGCACAATTCCCCCCCAGCACAAATTCTCTCTCCCCAAATCCCCCCTCCTAGCATAATTCCCCCCCTCCCAGCACAAATCCTCTCCCCCCAGATCCCCCCTCCCAGTACAAATCCCCCCCTCCCAATCCGCCCTCCTAGCATAAATCATCCTCCCCCCCCCCCCCCCCCAAATCCACCCTCCCAGCACAAATTCTCTCCCCCCAGATCCCCCCTCCTCGGGGAAGATTGCAACATATGGAAGGTGAAGGTGGGGGATATTAAAGAGCCAATGGCCACCGATGATTGTGGGATCTGTTGTTCCAGGGGGTGGTGACGTGATATACTGTATGAACAAAGCACATCCCTCCATAGTGTGCCCTTGTCTCAGTCCAGAGCACTGAGTGTCATTTCTGCTTGCTGCCTCCTTCCTCTGCTATCAGCATGAGTCTGACAGGCTTTCCTGACACCAAGAAATAAATGTTGTCAGGGGAGGGACCTCAGAAGACTGACAGCCTCAGCTCTATTCCTGTGTGCTGTGTGTGTGTGGTGGGGGGGGGGGGGGTCCCTTCCCCCCAATCAGCTCTCAGGGCTCTCCTCACTGAGCTCTGCAGAGTGTAACTTCAGATCTCCACCCCCTTTTTCTTGACAGCTCTACAAGCTTTATAAATTCTGGACTCTCAGCCCGGGTTCACACTGATGGGGTGCAGAATTCTCAGCATTTTCTGTGCAAATTCCGCATCAGAATCGCTCCCCGTTCATGTGAACCGCTGCGGGTGTGTATGTTAACACCCTGAAATCGGCCCGCAAAACACGGTGCGATGTGCAGAATCGGATCACATGGATGTGAATACTCGTCTGATCCGATTCTAGTGCGGACTCAAAAAAAAGGTCCTGCGTGTTTATGGTGCGGTGTGATTAGAGCCATACAAATGTACGACTCCGATCGCACCGCACACACATCGCATGGGATCTGCAGAGGAGTGCGGTTCCGGTACGAATCACATGATGTACCGCACCGCATGTATGAATGGATGTAGAGAAGAGATGACTGCAGATAAACCGGTACAACATGAAACCCGCCGTGTTATCAAATACAACCAAAAGGAAATCTCTGGAAAAGAAACGCCATAAAGTGTATTTGTGTCCGGAGTTCCATGATGGAGTAAGTGTCGGTCACATGACCGCAGCGCTGAGAACGGAGAAATGTCCCGGCAATGAAGGGGTGCGGCACCAATGCTGTGTCAGGAAACCCTTCCTGGCGTTGGCGCAATTTGTGTTGTCTGGAGCGCCGCAGGGAAGCCGCCGGACCGGGATGATGGGAGTCTCCAGGACTAGCGACCCGCAGAATCATTCATGTTTATTTATCTGTGATATTATCTCTGCGTTCACATTCTGCGGCTTTGTTACATTGTATCCGAATGTACTCACCGAGTGATACATTTACAATGTTTGCCCTCCAGAGGATTCCCCCTCCTGATGATTTCCCCCTCCCCCTCCTTATGATTTCCCCCTCCCCCTCCTTATGATTTCCCCCTCCCCCTCCTTATGATTTCCCTCTCCTCCTCCTGATGATTTACCCCTCCCCCTCCAGATGATTCCCCCCTCCCCCTCTTGATGATTCCCCCCTCCCCCTCTTGATGATCTCCCCCTCCTGATGATTCCCACCCTCCCCCTCCTGATGATCCCCCTTCCCCCTCCTTATGATTTCCCCCTCCTCCTCCTGATGATTTTCCCCTCCCCCTTCTGATGATTCCCCCCTCCCCCTCCTGATGATCTCCCCCTCTTGATGATCTCCCCCTCCTGATGAGATTCCCCCTCCTGATGATTCCCACCCTCCCCCTCCTGATGATCCCCCTTCCCCCTCCTTATGATTTCCCCCTCCTCCTCCTGATGATTTTCCCCCCCCCCCCTTCTGATGATTCCCCCCTCCCCCTCCTGATGATCTCCCCCTCCTGATGATTCCCCCTCCCCCTCCTTATGATTTCCCCCTCCCCCTCCTGATGATTCTCCCCCTCCTGATGATTCCCACCCTCCCCCTCCTGATGATCCCCCTCCCCCTCCTGATGATCCCCCCTCCCCCTCATGATTATTCCCCCCTCCCCCTCCTGATTATTCCCCCCTTCTGATGATTCCCCCCCTTCTGATGATTCCCCCCTCCCCCTCATGATTATTCCCCCCTCCCCCTCCTGATGATCCCCCCTCCCCCTCATGATTATTCCCCCCTCCTGATGATTCCCCCCCTTCTGATAATTCCCCCCTCCCCCTCCTGATGATCCCCCCTCCCTCTCCTGATGATTCCCCCCCCCTTCTGGTGATTCCCCCCTCCCCTCCTGACCAGGCCGGTTTTTGCGCTCTGATTTGTTACTGGCCGGTCACCAGAAGGGAGAGAAGCCTCAGGATTGGCTCACATTACAGAAATGCAGTCCTGATGCATTCCAATGCGTTTTTGACGCGTTCTGGTTCATTCCCCCCCCCCCTCTCCGATTTCTGCCGCGGCATGTGTTCAGTCCTGATTGGCTGCCTCTCTGTATAGAGGTGGGCAGGAAAACCGCGGCTCAACCACCTGCCTTTACCATCACGATCCCTTAACCAGCTATTTATTTTATTTTTGGCTTTAACTGTCCCCTATTCTGTCAGACATGAAGGAAAAAAAAGCTTTGTCTTTAGACACACAGTCCTGGATTAGTTCCGGAACATTCGGAAGGATGCTGTCCCATCCTCTCGGAGGGGGGGGGTCACAGCTGTCCCATCCTCCTCTCTGTGGGGGGGGGGGGTCAAGGCTCTCCCATCCTCCTCTCTGTGGGGGGGGGGGGGGGGTCAAGGCTGTCCCATCCCAAGGGAATGAGATGCAGATTCTCACAGATTCCTTCCAGACCCCAGAAAACAATTTGTATCTTTTCTGATGGTCCGGGAGGAGCTTCCATGTACAATAGGGATCATCCGAAGACAAATTCTGTGCAGGAAGGTGGCGGGAAATGTCCTCACATGGAAGATCCGAGCCGATAACACAGAGATGGAAGGCTGGAAGATCTAATGAGGAAACTTTACACCGATCAGGGCAATGACCCCGATCCGACCCCATCCAACCTGACCCGATCCAGCCCAACCCGATCCAATCCCACCTCACCTGATCCGACCTTACCTGACCCGATCCAATCCAACCCGATCCAATCCAACCCGATCCGATCCGACCTTAACTAATCCAACCTCATCCGACCCCGATCCGACCTTACCCGACCCAAGCCAATCCAACCTGACCCAATACGACCCGATCCAATCCAACCTGACCCAATCCAACCTGATACCACCTGCTCTGACCCAATCCAACCTGACCCAATCCAACCTCATCCGACCCAATCCAACCTGACTTGACCCGATCCAACCTGACCCAATCTGATCCACCTTGACCCAATCCAACCTGGCCCGATCCGACCTGAGCTCATCCGACCAGATCCAACCTTACCCGATCCAACCTGACCCGACCCAGAACAGCAGAGAAAATGCTGCAAAGCAGTCCCTCTTCCACATCACGTGACCCTCAATGACCAAATAAATACTATTTACGCCCCGCCCACTACTGAGAATCCCAACCAACCCCCAACCCAGAAAACGGCCAGAAATGTCATCGACTCGGATTTCCTTCCCTGATCTCTAAAATACTAATATAAAGTCTCACTAATCCCCCCCCCCCCCCCCCCCGCAGTGCAATCAGTCTGTAGATGCAGCAAAGCGTGCTTGTTATACTGACTGTGGGACCTAAGGGGTTAATCCTCTTCATTGTGTAAAAAGGCTGTTTGATCCTGTCTTCTCTGATCCTCCCCTTCTTCCAGTGCCCCCCTCTTATCTCCTGATAAGACATATTGGTGAAGTCACTGTGCACATGCTCAGTTTGGTGTGTGTTGTTAGAGAGTTTTTTTTTCTTGGAAGAGTGCATGTGGTCAGCACAGGGCCATTCGGCGCTCTTCAGACAGAAGTCAGGGATTCTGCATCCTCCTAGAGCAAAATGAAAACAAAATGCAAGCTTTAACATGTGCTCTGCTGGACACCGATAGAAGTCACAAGACTGCTATATACTGCTGATGAGAAAAGGGATCTATCAGTTTATATTTACTATAATAATTGCATTTCCATGTTCTGTGTACTGTGGGAGACCAGATATAATGAATGCGGGGTCCGGGGAGAGCGGATATAGTGAATGCGGGGTCCGGGGAGAGCGGATATAGTGAATGCGGGGTCCGGGGAGAGCGGATATAGTGAATGCGGGGTCCGGGGAGAGCGGATATAGTGAATGCGGGGTCCGGGGAGAGCGGATATAGTGAATGCGGGGTCCGGGGAGAGCGGATACAGTGAATGCGGGGTCCGGGGAGAGCGGATACAGTGAATGCGGGGTCCGGGGAGACCGGATACAGTGAATGCGGGGTCCGGGGAAAACGGATATAGTGAATGCGGGGTCCGGGGAGAGCGGATATAGTGAATGCGGGGTCCGGGGAGAGCGGATATAGTGAATGCGGGGCCCGGGGAGAGCGGATATAGTGAATGCGGGGTCCGGGGAGAGCGGATATAGTGAATGCGGGGTCCGGGGAGAGCGGATATAGTGAATGCGGGGTCCGGGGAGAGCGGATATAGTGAATGCGGGGTCCGGGGAGAGCGGATATAGGGAATGCGGGGTCAGGGGAGAGCAGATATAGGGAATGCGGGGTCAGGGGAGAGCGGATATAGCGAATGCGGGGTCCGGGGAGAGCGGATATAGCGAATGCGGGGTCCGGGGAGAGCGGATATAGGGAATGCGGGGTCCGGGGAGAGCGGATATAGCGAATGCGGGGTCCGGGGAGAGCGGATACAGCGAATGCGGGGTCCGGGGAGAGCGGATACAGCGAATGCGGGGTCAAGGGAGAGCGGATATAGCGAATGCGGGGTCCGGGGAGAGCGGAAATAGCGAATGCGGGGTCCGGGGAGAGCGGATACAGCGAATGCGGGGTCCGGGGAGAGCGGATATAGGGAATGGGGGTTCCGGGGAGAGCGGATATAGGGAATGCGGGGTCAGGGGAGAGCGGATATAGCGAATGCGGGGTCCGGGGAGAGCGGATACAGCGAATGCGGGGTCCGGGGAGAGCGGATACAGCGAATGCGGGGTCCGGGGAGAGCGGATACAGCGAATGCGGGGTCAAGGGAGAGCGGATATAGCGAATGCGGGGTCCGGGGAGAGCGGAAATAGCGAATGCGGGGTCCGGGGAGAGCGGATACAGCGAATGCGGGGTCCGGGGAGAGCGGATATAGGGAATGGGGGTTCCGGGGAGAGCGGATATAGGGAATGCGGGGTCAGGGGAGAGCGGATATAGCGAATGCGGGGTCCGGGGAGAGCGGATACAGCGAATGTGGGGTCCGGGGAGAGCGGATACAGCGAATGCGGGGTCCGGGGAGAGCGGAAATAGCGAATGCGGGGTCCGGGGAGAGCGGATACAGCGAATGCGGGGTCCGGGGAGAGCGGATACAGCGAATGCGGGGTCCGGGGAGAGCGGATACAGCGAATGCGGAGTCCGGGGAGAGCGGAAATAGCGAATGCGGGGTCCGGGGAGAGCGGATACAGCGAATGCGGGGTCCGGGGAGAGCGGATACAGCGAATGCGGGGTACGGGGAGAGCGGATACAGCGAATGCGGGGTCCGGGGAGAGCGGATATAGGGAATGTGGGGTCCGGGGTTTAGTAACACTTTAAGTTTTTAAATAAAATCTTTCCCTTTTCATTACATCTCTTTTGATGTCATCACTGGGTCTCTGTGCTTCTCCATGCAATACAGGCAGCTCATGGCTGGTGGGAGGGGCCAGCAGGGGGCTGTGCATAGCTTCCTGAACACACCCCAGTACCACGCCTCCTCTCAAGAGAACTCAGTCCTGATGTAAGCAGTAGGCTGGCTTTTGGGAGGATATTTTATTTGCATAAAACATCAGAAGGCTTTGATAGGTGGGAGTCAGTCTGAAGGCGTTTCTACGCAGGCAGAATTTGCTTGCAGGCTATGCTTGCTTGCACCCATATATGATGTTGAGCTTCCATGGTTGAAAGAACTGAGATCCATTGAATGAAAGTGGTGGGCCGGGGGGCAGTCAGGCTGGGGAGGGCTATAGCAGGGGTGTCCGACCCGTGAGAGATTAGCATGCATCGCAGGCATGTCTCAAGGGATGCCTGGTTGCAGTGCAAGCGCCGCCTTGATGGACCCAATTGAGCAAAGAGACATTCCCATCCAGCAAAGAGAAATCCCCTTCCAGCAAACAGACATCCCCTTCCAGCAAACAGACATCCCCTTCAGCAAAGAGACATCAACATCCCGCAAAGAGACATCCCCATCCAGCAAAGAGACATCAACATCCCGCAAAGAGACATCCCCATCCAGCAAAGAGACATCAACATCCAGCAAAGAGACATCAACATCCAGCAAAGAGACATCCCCTGTGGCTGACACATGGCCTGCCCCATGCACGCTGCAGGGACACCAGGCAAGCATCGCAGGCGTAGCAGCCGGCATTGACAAGCCAGGCAAAGGCACATCTGAAGGGATCCTGGGGCTGCCATGTTTGAAATAGCATCGGGAATGCAGCAGCACCAGATAAGTAAATGCTGCATGGCTGGATCTGGGGGAGGGGTAGGCATGCAGAGGTGCACTGTGCCCCCCCATTTCAAATGCCCCCCCAAAGCCTGCCGCCCATAACCCCCCTCTGCCTCCCCACACATCACACACTTAGGCTACATCCACACTGGCAGTTCCCCCGGCAGGTTGACGCGGCTGACACATAATGACACCGCCAGCAGCCACACCTGTATGTGACTCTCTGTGCAGCCAACGGTTGCCTGCGGTGATCAATGCGGCACGCACTTTGTTCTCAGGAGCGATCTCTACGGTAATATATTACAAAAAATGAAGATTTATTCCTCAGATCGCTACGTTATCATGACCTGCCCGACCTTTCCTGCTCAGCAGCTCTCCTTATTAGTGTATTTCATGTGCGGGCCAAGATAATTCCTCCCCTTCCAATGTGGCCCAGGAAAGTCTAAAGATTGGACACCCCTGGGCTAGATGATGCCGGGCGTCCTCCAGACTGGAAATGAGGCGGAGCTCTATCTGATTTGCTGCAGCTTCTAATGCACAGTGAGAAGCTCCCAGTGTGCAGTGACATAAGAGGAATCCATTCCAGTCCAGGGGAGGAGCCAGTACACCTGTGCAAGACTGAAGGGGAGGAGCCGATACACCTGTGCAAGACTGAAGGGGAGGAGCCGATACACCTGTGCAAGACTGAAGGGGAGGAGCCGGTACACCTGTGCAAGACTGAAGGGGAGGAGCCAGTACACCTGTGCAAGACTGAAGGGGAGGAGCCAGTACACCTGTGCAAGACTGAAGGGGAGGAGCCAGTACACCTGTGCAAGACTGAAGGGGAGGAGCCAGTACAGCTGTGCAAGACTGAAGGGGAGGAGCCGATACACCTGTGCAAGACTGGAGGGAAGGAGCTGGTACACCTGTGCAAGACTGGAGGGGAGGAGCCGGTACACTTGTGCAAGACTGATGGGGAGGAGCCAGTATAACTGTGCAAGACTGAAGGGGAGGAGCCGGTACACCTGTGCAAGACTGACTGGGAGGAGCCAGTATAACTGTGCAAGACTGAAGGGGAGGAGCCGGTACACCTGTGCAAGACTGAAGGGGAGGAGCCGGTACACCTGTGCAAGACTGAAGGGGAGGAGCTGATACACCTGTGCAAGACTGAAGGGGAGGAACTTGTACACCTGTGCAAGACTTAGGGGGAGGAGCCGGTACAAGTTCAATTTTTAGATATAGGTTAGGGGATCATTGTAAGTACAGGAATCACATAGTGAAGGGCACAATCACGTAGACAACACACCTGTACTACAAAGAAGACGTTCCTAGAATTCATATCCTATTTGGTGTCTATCCAATCATCATTTCACTCCGTGTAATATTCTGTCCCAGTGCAGAGTCCTTGTCTTCTGGACATAACAGAGAAGCTGCTGTAGAATACAACACCTCGGCACCCCGACATCACATCTGTTGTGGTTGTCCCCATCAGAACTATGAAGGAATTATTTGATTTATGAGAACCAGCGACTCCAGACTGCACACTCTGAAACGAATGGGATTCCTCCTGAAACTAAGGACCAGGCAACTGAACTAAATACGGTTCACTTATAGTTCCATTTATTTTATTGATATTATTGTTTGTGTTGTAATGTTTTCTGTAAAGATTTTCTTTTTTTTCTTTTCATGAAAAGAATATTTAAAAATCATTAAGCTGATTCTCTAAACGCTTTAACCCGAAACGAAGGAACTTGTCTCTGTGAGGAAAGCTGCCACTTAGTCTCTGTTACATTCCTGTCTGGGCGTGGCAGCGAGTGATACGGATGTTTAAAAGGTGCGTGTCTCTGCTAAAAAGATGTGGTGGCAGATATACAGGGAGGTGGCAGCCTTTCCTGTGTGTTCATCCCCGGTCACACCGCTGCGATTTAAAATGTGTGCAATTTCAGGTGTAATTTCTGAAGACTTTATTGCGACTTGTGAAGATTTTCAATGATTTCTTACAATTTGCATTCTATTCAATGTCTTTGAAATCGCAACAAAACTGCAGTAAAAGTCATGCAAGAGCTACTTTAGAACTCTTGCTGCAGCAAATCGCACATATTAAGACACCGACATTCACATTCATTAGATGCGATGTAAATTCCAAGTTGCACCCATCCAAAGATGCATCAAAGTTGCACCCGAAAACTGCACGACTTTGGAGTTGTATATACACTACATTGCCCCAAGTATTGGGCCGCCGACCTTTCCACGCACATGACCTTTAATGGCCCCCCAGTCTTAGTCCGTAGGGTTCAATATTGAGTTGGCCCCGCCCTTTGCAGCTATAACAGCTTCAACTCTTCTGGGAAGGCCGTCCACAAGGTTTAGGAGGGTGTCTATGGGAAGGTTGGACCATTCTTCCAGAAGCACATTTGTCAGGTCAGGCACTGATGTCGGGGGAGGAGGCCTGGCTCGCAGTCTCCGCTCTAATTCATCCCAAAGGTGTTCTATGGGGTTGAGGTCAGGACTCTGTGCAGGACAGTCAAGTTCCTCCACCCCAAACTGGCTCCTCCATGTCTTTATGGACCTTGCTTTGTGACTGGTGCGCAGTCATGTTGGAACAGGAAGGGGCCATCCCCAAACTCCTCCCACAAAGTTGGGAGCATGAAATTGTCCAAAATGTTTTGGTATGCTGACGCCTTAAGAGTTCCCTTCACTGGAACTAGGGGGCCAAGCCCAACCCCTGAGGAACACCCCCACACCATAATCCCCCCTCCACCAAACTGTACATTTGGCACAATGCAGTCAGGCAAGTACCGTTCTCCTGGCAACCACCAAACCCAGACACGTCCATTGGATTGCCAGACAGAGAAGCGTGATTGGTCCCTCCAGAGAACACATCTCCTCTGCTCTAGAGTCCAGTGGCGGCGTGCTTTACACTACGGCATCCGACGCTTTGCATTGCACTTGGTGATGGAAGGCTTGGATGCAGCGGCTCGGCCATGGAAACCCATTCCATGAAGCTCTCTACGCACTGTTGTTGGGCTCATCTGAAGGCCACACCAAGTTTGGAGGTCTTTAGCTATTGACTCTGCAGACAGTTGGCGACTTCTGCGCACTGTGCGCTTCAGCATGCGCTGACCCCGCTCTGTCATGTGACGTGGCCTACCACTTGGTGGCTGAGTGGCTGTTGTTCCCAGTGGCTTCCACTTTGTTATAATCCCACTAACAGTTGAGCGTGAAATATTTAGTAGCCAGGAAATGTTACGGATGGACTTATTGCCCAGGTGGCCACCTATCACGGGACCACGCTTGGAGTCACTGAGCTCCTGAGAGCGACCCATTCTTTCACCAATGTTTGTAGAAGCCGTCTGCATGCCTAGGGGCTGGATTGTATACACCTGTGTCCATGGAGGGGATTGGAACACCTGAATCACATGATATGGAGGGGAATGGAACACCTGAATCACATGATATGGAGGGGATCGGAACACCTGAATCACATGATTGGGAGGGGATTGGAACACCTGAATCACATGATATGGAGGGGATCGGAACACCTGAATCACATGATTGGGAGGGGATTGGGACACCTGAGTCACATGATTGGGAGGGGATTGGAACACCTGAATCACATGATTGGGAGGGGATTGGAACACCTGAATCACATGATTGGGAGGGGATTGGAACACCTGAATCACATGATTGGGAGGGGATTGGAACACCTGAATCACATGATTGGAGGGGATTGGAACACCTGAATCACATGATTGGAGGGGATTGGAACACCTGAATCTCATGATTGGGAGGGTGGGGCCAATACTTGGGGCAATATAGTGTACAATGTTACCATTTTCTACAATCCAGTCCAATAAAGTGTTTTATAGGAATTCTCTGCAGACAGTTTATAATACGAAGAATGATAATAATAGTAATAATAGAAGAAGCCTCCTGCGGTGTTCCTCCTGATCCTCCTGCGGTGTTCCTCCCGATCCTCCTGCGGTGTTCCTCCTGATCCTCCCGCGATATTCCTCCCGAACCTCCCGATCCTCCTGCGGTATTCCTCCCGATCCTCCTGCAATATTCCTCCCGATCCTCCTGCGGTGTTCCTCCCGATCCTCCTGAGGTGTTCCTCCCGATCCTCCTGCGGTGTTCCTCCCGATCCTCCTGCGATATTCCTCCCGATCCTCCCGATCCTCCTGTGGTATTCCTCCCGATCCTCCTGCGATATTCCTCCCGATCCTCCTGCGGTTTTCCTCCCGACCCTCCTGCGGTGTTCCTCCCGACCCTCCTGCGGTGTTCCTCCCGACCCTCGTGCGGTGTTCCTCCCGACCCTCCTGCGGTGTTCCTCCCGAACCTCCTGCGGTGTTCCTCCCCATCCTCCTGCGGTGTTCCTCCCGATCCTCCTGCGATGTTCCTCCCGATCCTCCTGCGGTGTTCCTCCTGCGGTGTTCCTCCCGATCCTCCTGCGGTGTTCCTCCCGATCCTCCTGCGGTGTTCCTCCCGATACTCCTGCGATTTTCCTCCCGATACTCCTGCGATATTCCTCCCGATCCTCCTGCGGTGTTCCTCCCGATCCTCCTGCGGTGTTCCTCCCGATCCTCCTGCGGTGTTCCTCCCGATCCTCCTGCGGTGTTCCTCCCGATCCTCCTGCGATGTTCCTCCCGATCCTCCTGCGATGTTCCTCCCGATCGTCCTGCGATATTCCTCCCCATCCTCCTGCGGTGTTCCTCCTGATCCTCCACGTCTCTCCATGTCTTGTTATTTCCTCCACATCCGGCCATCTGTCCAGCCATTGTTCGTGGTGTCTTGTCTGCGCTCCGCGCGCTCCGGATCTGTACGTCGCACACATTGTCTGTCCTGGTTCTGTCTGCGTGCCAAGTGGAGGAACAATTCCCCCCGGAGAGGGAGGAGAGGGAGGAGAGGGAGGAGAGGGCTGTTTACATCTGGAAGACTGGGATGGAAGCTTCCATCGGGGCTCAGAGCGCTCACCATGCTGGCCGGCTGCAGGCAGGACACGGTTCACGTTCTCGGTAAGTCCTTCTTTTATTCCCGCTGCTGTGATCGCTGTCCTAGTCTGGCAACGAGTCCCATTTAAGGCTCGGTCACATTAGCAGTTGAGGGGAGGTAAAACCTTGTGGTCAAGACACTTTTTTTTTTACTGCCCCCCAAACTGCTCTCCATTTCGCTGCGGAGGCAACCACCAGCGGTGTGCACAAGCAAGGCAGAAATGACGCCCCCTGATGCTATTGGTGGGGATAAGGCCGCTCTGCAAGCATTCGCAAACCGCAGGCAACGTCGGTGGGTCAAACAGGTGATACGACGCCTCCTCCTCGCTGCCTCTTGAATGCACTCTGAGAAGCGATCTAAACATGGATCGAACTTCAGAAACCAAAGCAAGTGTGACTGAGCTCTAAAAGTGAAACTTTTCACGACAAATATACAGTCTGCCAGGAGCATTCATACAGCAGTTTGTGTTTTCCTCAGTCCCCCCCAATAACATGGATTTAATTCTGACCAGTAGCTCTGCTGATTTTTCTACTTCCTGTAACAAGGTGACAACGCTATTTGTTCTGCAGTGAAATCATAGCGCGTTGTCACCCTTTGACAGCTTTACATGGACTTACTGACAAAGCAGTGAAAGTGACTTTCAGCATTTGCTGGTGGTGAATCCATCTTCCCAAGCTGGAAGATTCCCCGGCACTGAATGTTTCGGTGAATATCAGAGACACTGCTTTACAAAAACAAAAAAAAAGTGGTAATAATACTGACAGACGGCATTTTACATATTTGTCATTTTTTTTTATTTTGCACGGCGCAGACTGTTGGTGTCATATGCCCCTTATATAATAAGAAGAAGAGGAATAAAAAATCTAAATATATTTAAAATAATAATATACTAAAAATAATAATAATAATAATATACTAATAATAATAATATACTAAAAATACTAATAATAATAATATACTAATAATAATAATATACTAAAAATAATAATAATAATAATGTACAAATAATATTAATAATAATATACTAAAAATAATAATAATGTACAAATAATAATAATAATAATAATAATAATAATATACTAAAAAAAAAAAAAAAAATAATATACTAAATATAAAAATAATAATATACTAAAAATAATAATAATATACTAAAAATAATAATAATAATATACTAAAAATAATAATAATATACTAAATATAATAACAATAATAATACACTACAAATAATAATAATAATAGATTTATCAACTGTTAATCCTGACCAGTAGATCTGCTGATTTTTCTACTTTCTGTAACAAGGTGACAACGCTGTTTGTTCTGCAGTGAAATCATAGCGCGTTGTCACCCTGTGGCAGCTTTACATGGACTTATTGACAAAGCAGTGAAAGTGACTTTCAGCATTTGCTGGTGGTGAATCCATCTTCCCAAGCTGGAAGATTCCCCGGCACTGAATGTTTCAGTGAATATCAGACTCGCTGCTTTACAAAAACAAAAAAATGTGGTAATAATACTGACAGACGGCATTTTACGTATTTGTCATTTTTTTTTTTATTTTGCACGGCGCAGACTGTTGGTGTCATATGCTTCTTATATAATAAGAAGAAGAATAAAAAAATCTAAATATATTTAAAATAATAATAATAATATACTACATATAATAATAACAATAATAATATACTAAAAATAATATTAATAATAATATACTAAATATAATAACAATAATAATACACTACAAATAATAATAATAATAATAATATACTACATATAATAATAACAATAATAATATACAAAAAATTATAATAATAATAATATCCTAAAAATAATAGCAATAATAATATACTAAAAATAATAATAATAATAATATACTAAAAATAATATTAATAATAATAATAATAATATACTAAAAATAATATTAATAATAATAATAATATACTAAAAATAATAATATACTAAAAATAATAATAATAATAATAGTAATAATAATAATAATATACTACATATAATAATAATAATAACAATAATAATATACTAAATATAATAACAATAATAATACACTACAAATAATAATAATAATATACTAAATATAATAAAAATAATAATAATAATAATAGATTTATCAACCGTTAATTCTGACCAGTAGATCTGCCGATTTTTCTACTTTCTGTAACAAGGTGACAACGCTGTTTGTTCTGCAGTGTAATCACAGCGGCGTTGTCACCCTGTGGCAGCTTTACATGGACTTATTGATAAAGCAGTAAAAGTGACATTCAACATTTGCTGGTGGTGAATCCATCTTCCCGAGCTGGAAGATTCCCCGGCACTGAATGTTTCGGCGAATATCAGACTCGCTGCTTTACAAATACAGCCAAGCAAATCTTGGGGGGAAAAAGAGTTTAAACCGTATAAACATCGTCCTTTGTAGTCTCTCGGCAGTGCTGGATGGTTTGTCCTGACCCCGGCAACTCTTTGCTGGACAGCTTGGCATGGGCAGGAAGTGGGAAAATAACAGGTCTAATGGCAGGATCAGCAGATAATGAAACTGTAATACAGGGAGGACTAAAAATAAACAAAAACAAAAAGTTGTGGTAATACTGACAGACGGCATTTTACATATTTGTAATTTTTTTATTTTGCACAGCGCAGTTTATTTATTTATTTCAGGTACTTATATACCGCCGTCAATTTACACAGCGCTTTACATATATATTGTACATTCACATCAGTCCCCGCCCCCGAGGAGCGTACAATCTAAGGTCCCTAAGTCACATCCATACATACACATACTAGGGACAATTTAGACAGGAGCCAATTAACCTACCAGCATAGAGTATGGAAGGAAACCGGACCACCCGGAGGAAACCCACACAGGCACAGGGAGAACATGCAGACTCCAGGCAGGTGGTGCCGTGGTTGGGATTCGAACCAACGACCCGAGTACTGCCAGGAGGAAGTGCTAACCATGTAGCCGCTGTGCTGACTGTTGGTGTCATATGCATCCTATATCATAAGAAGAAGAATAAAAAATGGAAATATATTAAAAATATAATAACAATATTAACCCCTTCCCGCCGACGTCACACAAATATGTGGCCTCATGGATCTGGGCTTTTTTCCGCGGGGCCGCATATTTGCGTACCTGCCTTTCTACTGGGGGTTTAGGGAGGCTAAAGTTCCAAAAATGTGAAAACGCGCTTTCATGTGCTCAGGCGCCATTCGTTTTAAGGTTCCGAAACCTTTTTTTTGGGGCGTCGCGCGTCCTGCGATTTTGTTTGCGCCATCATGTCACGTTTGTGGCACAAGAAAAAACACGTCGCGATCGTTGCAAAAACACGATCAGGTACTTTCAGGTGCCATTGAAACGAATGGCACCTGAACACTCGAAATGCGCGGTTTCACATTTTCACGGCGTGTGCTGAAATCGCGAGCGGAATCGTGGTGATTCCCCCCACCGTGTGAAACGCCCGCCGTGTGAATGGAGCCTGAAGGATGATTTCCTCTCTTCATTCATGTTAGTCATCTGTTCCTGGTGAAGAACTGAGCCCTTCCCCCATTCCATCCAATATATGTTTAAATTTATATTTTTTAAATGGAAAAACAAACATTTTAGAATTTTACAAAACAAAAAACCCCCAAGAACCTGAAAAGGGGGATTTCCTGGACTGCAGATCAGGGAATTTCCAAAGGAAGAAAACAAGTTTGTTTTAAATTGTGGAAGCCTTTCTGAAAAGTAAGGCAGTTGTCTGCGCTGCGATATGCTATGGATAGGCAATGCCATATAAAATAGACAGAAGCAATAATAATAGGGCAGAGGACAGGGGTCTGCAGGGCAGAAGACGGGTCAGAAGGGCAGAAGACAGGGGTCTGCAGGGCAGAAGACAGGGGTCTGCAGGGCAGAAGACAGGGGTCAGCAGGGCAGAGGACAAGGGTCAGAAGAGCAGTGTACAGGGGTGAAAGACAGGGGTCAAAAAGGCAGTGTACAGGGGTCTGCAGGGTGGAAGACAGGGGTCAAAAAGGCAGTGTACAGGGGTCTGCAGGGCAGAAGACAGGGGTCAGCAGGGCAGAGGACAAGGGTCAGAAGAGCAGTGTAGAGGGGTGAAAGACAGGGGTCAAAAAGGCAGTGTACAGGGGTCAGCAGTGCAGAGGAAAGTGGTCTGCAGGGCAGTGTACAGGGGTCAGAAGGGCAGTGTGTAGGGATCAGCAGGGTAGAGAACAGGAGTCAGAAGGGTATAGAACAGGAGTAAAAAGGGCAGTGTACTGGGGTCAGCAGGGCAGTGTACAGGGGTCAGTAGGGCAGAGGACAGGGGTCAGCAGGGCAGAGGACAGGGGTCAGCAGGGCAGAGGATAGGGGTCAGCAGGGCAGAGGACAGGGGTCAGCAGGGCAGTGGACAGGGGTCAAAAAGGCAGTGGGGCAGAGAATAGGTCAGAAGGGCAGAGTACAGGGGTCTGCACGGCAGTGTACAGGGGTCTGCACGGCAGTGTACAGGGGTCTGCACGGCAGTGTACAGGGGTCTGCACGGCAGTGTACAGGGGTCAGCAGGGCAGAGGACAGGGGTCTGCACAGCAGAAGACAGGGGTTGGGGGTCTTTTTCAATGGTTGTCAAAGATGCAGGTTGGTGCAGGATGGCAGCAGGTAGGGAGGTATACCTGGTATAGTTCTGGATGGTAAGAGGGGGGCACGCTCGTCTGCATACTCAGATTAAAGGTCTGCTTGGTATTTGGGGGACCTTTGGAAGGACCTTTGGAAGGAGCTCTGTGCTTGGTTTCAGTAGGCTTCCCTCTGCTCAGGGACTAAAATCAAGCAGAAAATATCAGATGGGACTCCAGCCCAGACTTACCATGGTGATCAGGAACAAATACACAAATACGTGATGACCAATGAGAGGAAATGTTAGTCTCAAGCTAAGCACACATGCTACAATTTGATTGGACAATCTCCTATAGTAGCACCAGAGCCCGGCTGAATGGATACACGTAGAACCAGGGGCGGACTGACCAATCCAGCACTCGGGCAGGGCCCAGGGTCAGTAGGGGGCCCCATGAAATGCCCCTGGTACCTTTTATAGGCTTTTTCAGGTGTGCTTTGAGTGTAGGCAAGGACACAGAGGCCCCATGATCCCCTATTGCCCGGGGGCCCCATGAGTCCGCCCCTGCGTAGAACAGATGGTTTGGGTGCTCCTCTCCTCACATTCATTTTGGTCAATCTAATGGAGATTGTTATGTGTATGGCTCCTCGTTCGCTGTGCAGAACTATCACCCGAATCAGCAGTAGATATTCCATCTTGTAGACTGACCGGCTTATGAAGATCCTGGAACGGGGACAAACTTTCCATTTTTCGTTGTTTGACTTTTTTCCCAGACATCTGCCAACATAGTAAAATCCTCCGTCCGTAATGATCGGTAGCTGATCCTCCGAGGACTACTGCAGTTCACATCAGGGAGGGGGAAGGACTATTTCACAACTGGAACATTTTCCCGATTACAATGACTGTTGTACATATTGTATTTCTGTGAATATTGATCTCATCGGGGACTTCTGAGAGGCAAAACGTCCTGATAAAATATGCATAAAGCCGAAAAGTTGTTTTCCCTTTTTGGATGGAGTGTAGAAGGATTAAATCTGTCCGCCATATCCTCCTTGATGTCATCCATCCACCATATCCTCCTTGATGTCATCCATCCACCATATCCTCCTTGATGTCATCCATCCGCCATGTCCTCCTTGATGTCATCCATCCGCCATGTCCTCCTTGATGTCATCCATCCACCATATCCTCCTTGATGTCATCCATCCACCATATCCTCCTTGATGTCATCCATCCGCCATGTCCTCCTTGATGTCATCCATCCACCATATCCTCCTTGATGTCATCCATCCGCCATGTCCTCCTTGATGTCATCCATCCACCATATCCTCCTTGATGTCATCCATCCACCATGTCCTCCTTGATGTCATCCATCCACCATATCCTCCTTGATGTCATCCATCCACCATATCCTCCTTGATGTCATCCATCCGCCATGTCCTCCTTGATGTCATCCATCCACCATATCCTCCTTGATGTCATCCATCCACCATATCCTCCTTGATGTCATCCATCCGCCATGTCCTCCTTGATGTCGTCCATCCACCATATCCTCCTTGATGTCATCCATCCGCCATATCCTCCATGATGTCATCCATCCGCCATATCCTCCTTGATGTCATCCATCCGCCATATCCTTCTTGATGTCATCCATCCGCCATGTTCTCCTTGATGTCATCCATCCGCCATATCCTCCTTGATGTCATCCATCCGCCATATCCTCCTTGATGTCATCCATCCGCCATATCCTCCTTGATGTCATCCATCCGCCATGTCCTCCTTGATGTCATCCATCCGCCATGTCCTCCTTGATGTCATCCATCCGCCATATCCTCCTTGATGTCATCCATCCGCCATGTCCTCCTAGATGTCATCCATCCGCCATGTTCTCCTTGATGTCATCCATCCGCCATATCCTCCTTGATGTCATCCATCCGCCATATCCTCCTTGATGTCATCCATCCGCCATGTCCTCCTTGATGTCACCAATCCGCCATGTCCTCCTTGATGTCATCCATCCGCCATGTCCTCCTTGATGTCATCCATCCGCCATGTCCTCCTAGATGTCATCCATCCGCCATGTCCTCCTAGATGTCATCCATCTGCCATGTTCTCCTTGATGTCATCCATCCGCCATATCCTCCTTGATGTCATCCATCCGCCATGTCCTCCTAGATGTCATCCATCCGCCATGTTCTCCTGTATGTCACCCATCAACCATGTTCTCCTGTATGTCATCCATCCACAATGTTCTCCTTTATGTCATCCATCCACCATATCCTCCTTGATGTCATTCATCCACCATATCCTCCTTGATGTCATCCATCCACCATATCCTCCTTGATGTCATCCATCCGCCATGTCCTCCTTGATGTCATCCATCCGCCATGTCCTCCTTGATGTCATCCATCCGCCATGTCCTCCTTGATGTCATCCATCCGCCATGTCCTCCTTGATGTCATCCATCCGCCATGTTCTCCTGTATGTCATCCATCCGCCATGTTCTCCTGTATGTCATCCATCCGCCATGTTCTCCTGTTTGTCACCCATCAGCCATGTTCTCCTGTATGTCATCCATCCACAAAGTTCTCCTTTATGTTATCCATCCACCATGTTCTCCTTTATGTCATCCATCCGCCATGTTCTCCTGTATGTCACCCATCAACCATGTTCTCCTGTATGTCATCCATCCACAATGTTCTCCTTTATGTTATCCATCCACCATATCCTCCTTGATGTCAACCCACCACCATATCCTCCTGTATGTCATCCGTCCACCATGTTCCCTTTATGTCATTTGTCCACATATCCTCCTGTATGTCATCCGTCCACCATGTTCTCCTGTACGTCATCCATCCACCATGTTCTCCTGTACGTCATCCATCCACCATGTTCTCCTGTACGTCATCCATCCACCATGTTCTCCTGTACATCATCCGTCCACCATCTTTTCCTGTATGTCATCCATCCACCATGTTTTCCTGTATGTCATCCATCCTCCATGTTCTTCTGTATGTCATCCATCCATCATGTTCTCATCATATCATTCATCCATGTTCTTATTCATTTCATCCATCCTCCATGTTCTTCTGTATGTCATCCATCCATCATGTTCTCATCATATCATTCATCCATGTTCTTATTCATTTCATCCATCCTCCATGTTTGCCATGTTCATCTTTTAGTTATGTCCATCCAGCTAATATTTAAGATCCTCCTTTAGCATCACAGTTTAAAACTTGCAATCTTCCTAATTAGTGACATTGTGAGTGAAAATGTTTCTGTGCCATACCTGGGAATAGTCCAGACTTGGCAATCTTTTCCTTGTTCTCAGAGGGCGATGGTGTATACTACACTGTCTGGCCAGAAGTATGGACACCCTTCCAAATGCTTGAGTCTAGATAGAAGTCTCCCATGAAGTGAGCTGTTAATACTAAAATATTCAGACATTTTAAACAACGGTGTGCTTCCAACCTTGAGGCAAATTCCCACAAATAAATTCTAAATAATTTTTTCCCCTCCACACGGACATTCCACAAGATTTTGGAGGGTGTTTGTGGGAATTTGTGCCTATTTTTGGGGTACTGATGTTGGATGAGAAGACCTGGCTTACAATTGGCATTCCAATTCATCAAAAAGGTGTTCAGTAGGGTTGAGGTCAGGGCTCTGTTAAGGACACATGATTTCCTCCAGACCAGACTGGTCAAACCAAGACCTGGCTCACAATGTGTTCCAATTCATCCCAAAGGTGTTCAGTAGGGTTGACGTCAGGGCTCTGTGAAGGACACATGATTTCCTCCACACCAGACTGGTCAAACCAAGACCCGGCTCACAATGTGTTCCAATTCATCCCAAAGGTGTTCAGTAGGGTTGAGGTCAGGGCTCTGTGAAGGACACATGATTTCCTCCACACCAGACTGGTCAAACCAAGACCCGGCTCACAATGTGTTCCAATTCATCCCAAAGGTGTTCAGTAGGGTTGACGTCAGGGCTCTGTGAAGGACACATGATTTCCTCCAGACCAGACTGGTCAAACCAAGACCTGGCTCACAATGTGTTCCAATTCATCCCAAAGGTGTTCAGTAGGGTTGAGGTCAGGGCTCTGTGAAGGACACATGATTTCCTCCACACCAGACTGGTCAAACCAAGACCCGGCTCACAATCTGTGTTCCAATTCATCAAAAAGGTGTTCAGAAGAGTTGCGGTCAGGTACTGATGTGGAATGAGAAGACCTGATTCCCAACCAGCTTTCTGATTCATCCCAAAGGTAGGGTTGAGGTCAGGGCTCTGTGAAGGACACTCGAGTTCCTCCACACCCATCTGGTCAAACCATGTCTTCTTGGAGCTGGCTTTGTACACAGGGCACAGTCATGGTGGAACAGAACCAGACTGTTACCACGGGTTAGGAAGAGCCCAATTGTCTACAATGTGTTTGTATGATGGAGTATTACCAGGACCTGGAGACACCTGAACTCCATCACTTGGAGGGATGTCCATATGTTTGCTTATACTGTATTATATGATGATATTTGGCCTTCTAGTGGATGAAGCCTCTGTAGATATGAAGATGGGGGTCCAGGTGATGGCACTGCAATGGGTCGGAGGTCATACGTGTGCTCTGCGTTATTATTAGTTACATGGAGGGTGGTGCCCATAGACCGCTTGCGGTGGCAGTTCACCAAGTATTATTCATGCTGGATATAGACAATGGACGCCGTGATCTCACCCTGCGCCGCTGATCTGCAGATGTGGAGAAACAATGGGAAGGACATCTGTATTTCTACAGGACAATAACAGAGTGGAGGGAGGGGGGATGGGGGGCACACACAGCATCTATAATTGGATCGGACATTTTATACACAATCATTGACGCCAGGACATCGCCCGGGACAGATACAATCTGTTGTCCTTCCCACAGCGGCACCTTCAAAGGGTTCTGTCCACCCAAGTCCTGTATATTTACATGTCAGGTTATAGGTGGAGTCTGGGTGGTGGAGACCCCCCTGGTTATGTCTCCAGCAGGCTGCAGGGGGGATATCTCCCGGCCATCCTTCCCGGACCTGTTCTTACCCATCAGGGGGTTTGACTTCCAGATCCTTCTCTTGTATTCTCCGTAATGTAAGATAGATTAACAATCCAACAGGAATGGTGGGAACCCCTCAAAATGGGCACAGCAGGAGTACAGAGCTGAGAACTCAGCACAGGGATGGTGGGAACCCCTCATAATGGGCACAGCAGGAGTACAAACCTAGGAACTCAGCACAGGGATGGTGGGAACCCCGCATAATGGGCACAGCGGGTGTACAGAGCTGAGAACTCAGCACAGGGATGGTGGGAACCCCTCATAATGGGCACAGCAGAAGTACAAATCTAGGAGCTCAGCACAGGGATGGTGGGAACCCCTCATAATGGGCACAGCAGGAGTACAAACCTAGGAGCTCAGCACAGGGATGGTGGGAACCCCTCATAATGGGCACAGCAGAAGTACAAATCTAGGAGCTCAGCACAGGGATGGTGGGAACCCCTCATAATGGGCACAGCAGGAGTACAAATCTAGGAACTCAGCACAGGAATGGTGGGAACCCCTCATAGTGGGCACAGCAGGAGTACAAACCTAGGAACTCAGCACAGGGATGGTGGGAACCCCACATAATGGGCACAGCAGGAGTACAAACCTAGGAGCTCAGCACAGGGATGGTGGGAACCCCTCATAATGGGCACAGCAGGAGTACAAACCTAGGAGCTCAGCACAGGGATGGTGGGAACCCCTCATAAAGGGCACAGCGGGAGTACAGACCCGGGAACTCAGCACAGGGATGGAGGGAACCCCTCATAATGGGCACAGCAGGTGTACAGACCCAGGAACTCTGCACAGGGATGGTGGGAACCCCTCATAATGTGCACAGCAGGCGTACAGACCCAGGAACTCTGCACAGGGATGGTGGGAACCCCTCATAATGGGCACAGCAGGCGTACAGACCCAGGAACTCAGCACAGGGATGGTGGGAACCCCTCATAATGGGCACAGCAGGCGTACAGACCCAGGAACTCGGCACAGGGATGGTGGGAACCCCTCATAATGGGCACAGCAGGCGTACAGACCCAGGAACTCGGCACAGGGATGGTGGGAACCCCTCATAATGTGCACAGCTGGGGTACAGACCCGGGAACCCAGCACAGGGATGGTGGGAACCCCTCATAATGTGCACAGCTGGGGTACAGACCTGGGAACTCAGCACAGGGATGGCGGGAACCCCTCATAATGGGCACAGCGGGTGTACAGACCTGGGAACTCAGCACAGGGATGGTGGGAACCCCTCATAATGGGCACAGCGGATGTACAGACCCGGGAACTCAGCACAGGGATGGTGGAAACCCCTCATAATGGGCACAGCGGATGTACAGACCCGGGAACTCAGCACAGGGATGGTGGGAACCCCTCATAATGGGCACAGCGGATGTACAGACCCGGGAACTCAGCACAGGGATGATGGAAACCCTTACACCCCCTTTCAATTCCAATAACATGCTTGAGTTTACATGCAGTTACTATCTTTAATAGTTGTCTGTTGATGTTATGTTAGAAAGTGGCAGTTATTTAGAGCCAATTGGATTAGAATATTGCAGTCACATGACTGACAATAAAGATCTTTATCCTTCATGAACTGAGCCCCTTGTGTCTTACAGTCATGGCCGAAATTGTTGGCACCCTTGATATTTCTCCAGGAAATCATGTATTTCTCACGAAACGTATTGCATTAACACATGTTTTGCTATCCACATGTTTATTCCCTTTGTGTGTATTGGGACAAAACAAAAAAAGGGAGGAAAGAAAGCAAATTCGACATAATGTCACACAAACCTCCAAAAATGGGCTGGACAAAAGTATTGGCACCCTTTCACAACTGCGGATAAATAAGAATGTTACAAGCATGTGATGCTCCTGTAAACTCACCTGGGGCAAGTAACAGGTGTGGGCAATATAGAAATCACACCTGAAAGCAGATAAAAAGGAGAGACGTTCACTTAACCTTTGCATTGTGTGTCTGTCTGTGCCACACTAAGCATGGACAACAGAAAGAGGAGACGAGAACTGTCTGAGGACCTGAGAACCAAAATTGTGGCAAAATATCAACAATCTCAAGGTTACAAGTCCATCTCCAGAGAACTAGATTTGCCTTTGTCCACAGTGCGCAACATTATCAAGAAGTTTGCAACCCATGGCACTGTAGCTAATCTCCCTGGTCGTGGACGGATGAGGAAAATTGATGAAAGATTGCAACGCAGAATAGTCCGGATGGTGGATAAGCAGCCCCAAACATGTTCCAAAGACATTCAAGCTGTCCTGCAGGCTCAGGGAGCATCAGTGTCAGCGCGAACTATCCGTCGACATTTAAATGAAATGAAACGCTATGGCAGGAGACCCAGGAGGACCCCACTGCTGACACAGAGACATAAAAAAGCAAGACTACAGTTTGCCAAAATGTACTTGAGTAAGCCAAAAGCCTTCTGGGAAAACGTCTTGTGGACAGATGAGACCAAGATAGAGCTTTTCGGTAAAGCACATCATTCTACTGTTTACCGAAAACGGAATGAGGCCTACAAAGAACAAAACACAGTACCTACGGTAAAATATGGTGGAGGTTCAATGATGTTTTGGGGTTGTTTTGCTGCCTCTGGCACTGGGTGCCTTGACTGTGTGCAAGGCATCATGAAATCTGAGGATTACCAAAGGATTTTGGGTCGCACTGTAGGGCCCAGTGTCAGAAAGCTGGGTTTGCGTCCAAGATCCTGGGTCTTCCAGCAGGACAATGACCCCAAACATACGTCAAAAAGCACTCAGAAATGGATGGCAAAGAAGCGCTGGAGAGTTCTGAAGTGGCCAGCAATGAGCCCAGATCTAAATCCCATTGAACACCTGTGGAGAGATCTTAAAATTGCTGTTGGGAAAAGGTGTCCTTCCAATAAGAGAGACCTGGAGCTGTTTGCAAAGGAAGAGTGGTCCAAAATTCCGGGTGAGAGGTGTCAGAAGCTTATTGATGGTTATAGGAAGCGACTGATTTCAGTTATGTTTTCCAAAGGGTGTGCAACCAAATATTAAGTTAAGGGTGCCAATACTTTTGTCCAGCCCATTTTTGGGGTTTTGTGTGACATTATGTCATATTTGCTTTTCTGCCTCTGTTTTATATTTGTTCCAATACATACAAAGGGAATAAACATGTGTATAGCAAAACATGTGTTAATGCAATACCTTTTTTGTGTGAAATACTTGATTTTCAGGAAAAATATCAAGGGTGCCAACAATTTCGGCCATGACTGTATATTAGCTGTTTAGGGTGGAGCTTGAAGGGCCGGATGGTTTGGATCCATCTACATTGGGCCCCCAGCCTACATTGGGCCCCCAGCCTACATTGGGCCCCTGGAGGTCTGTAGCTGATGGAAATATCTGGCATGCGGATCCGTTGTTGTTCCTTCTCTACATGGAGCCAATTGTTTTCTGTTTATTATTATTCCTGTGGGAGGCGCCGCGGCTTCTTGTTATTACACCGAGAGGGACTTTCTTGGATTGAAAACATCGGTGATTGTATAATGAGACTTCTAACGATATTTCTGATCTGCAGGCGTGTGGACGGCTGACTCCGGAGCACCATGACCCCCCAGAGAGCCCTGTCACCCCTCACCCTCCTGTTCGCTTCCCTCCTGTGTTACGGTGAGTTCATTCTACTGATCAATGCTAATAATATGAAAAAAAAATTATATTATACAGAGTGACATCACCGCTCTCCAGATATAAGATATATTATACAGAGTGACATCACCGCCCTCCAGATATAAGATATATTATACAGAGTGACATCACCGCCCTCCAGATATAAGATATATTATACAGAGTGACATCACCGCCCTCCAGATATAAGATATATTATACAGAGTGACATCACCGCCCTCCAGATATAAGATATATTATACAGAGTGACATCACCGCCCTCCGGATATAGGATATATTATACAGAGTGACATCACCGCCCTCCAGATATAAGATATATTATACAGAGTGACATCACCGCCCTCCAGATATAAGATATATTACACAGGAGTGACATCACCGCCCTCCAGATATAAGATATATTATACAGAGTGACATCACCGCCCTCCAGATATAAGATATATTATACAGAGTGACATCACCGCCCTCCAGACATAGATATATTATACAGAGTGACATCACCGCCCTCCAGATATAAGATATATTATACAGAGTGACATCACCGCTCTCCAGATATAAGATATATTATACAGAGTGACATCACCGCCCTCCAGATATAAGATATATTATACAGAGTGACATCACCGCCCTCCAGATATAAGATATATTATACAGGAGTGACATCACCGCCCTCCAGATATAAGATATATCATACAGAGTGACATCACCACCCTCCAGATATAAGATATATCATACAGAGTGACATCACCGCCCTCCAGATTTGGGGGACCCTGTTAGGTTGACTGTAAGGGACCTCGTTGTTTCTAACAGCAGTCCTGCTCCCAGTCATACAGTACACAGTACAGGAAATGTGTATTTGCTCCCCGGCTGATGTTGAATGTTCGCCCCTCACACAGAAATGATCGGTCTAACAATGGAATGTTCGCCCCTCACACAGAAATGATCGGTCTAACAATGGAATGTTCACCCCTCACACAGAAATGATCGGTCTAACAATGGAATGTTCGCCCCTCACACAGAAATGATCGGTCTAACAATGGAATGTTCGCCCCTCACACAGAAATGATCGGTCTAACAATGGAATGTTCGGTGTAACACTGAGAGACAGAATACAACAACAAATTCAGCAGAAATGCGTCTAACAAATGATGACGGATCTGCATGTTCATGAGGGAAAGAAGGATTTGATCCCCTATCATTCAGCAGGATTTCTGGCTCCCAGGTGTCTCTCATACAGGTAACAAGCTGAGATTAGAAGCAGTCTCTTAAAGGGAGTGCTGCTAATCTCATTATGTTACCTGTATAAAAGACACCTGTCCACAGGAGCAACCAAACCATCAGATTCCAAACTCTCCACCATGGCAAAGACCAAAGAGCTGTCCAAGGATGTCAGGGACAAGATGGTAGACCTACACAAGGCTGGACTGGGCTACCAAACTATGGCCAAGCAGCTTGGTGAGAAGGTGACAACAGTTGGTGCAATCATTCACAAATGGAAGAAACACAAAACAAGTGTCAGTCTCCCTAGGTCTGGTGCACCATGCAAGATCTCACCTCGTGGGGTGTCAATGATCATGAGAACAGTGAGGAATCATCCCAGAACTACACGTGAGGATCTTGTCAATGATCTCCAGGCAGCTGGGACCACAGTCACCAAGAAAACAATTGGTAACACACTACGCCGACAAGGACTGAAATCCTGCAGTGCCCGCACGGTCCCTCTGCTCAAGAAAGCCCATGTCCAGGCCGGTCTGAAGTCTGCCACTGAACATCTGAATGATGCAGAGGAGGACTGGTGGAAGTGTTGTGGTCAGAGGAGACCAAAATCCAGCTCTTTGGCATCAACTCAACTCGCCGTGTTTGGAGGAGGAGGAATGCTGCCTATGACCCCAAGAACACCATCCCAACTGTGAAACGTGGTGGAAACATTCTGCTTTGGGGGGGTTTCTGCTAAGGGGACAGGACAACTGCACCGCATCAAAGGGATGATGGGCGGGGCAATGTACCCTCAAATCTTGGGTGAGAACCTTCTTCCCTCAGCCAGGGCATTGAAAATGGGTGGTGGATGGGTGTTCCAGCATGACGATGACCCAAAACACACGGCCAAGGCAACAAAGGAGCGGCTCAAGAAGAAGCACATTAAGGTCCTGGAGTGGCCTAGCCAGTCTCCAGACCTTCATCCGATTGAAAATCTGTGGAGC
>NW_028319931.1:0-33521 GCF_062004578.1 Staurois parvus
AGTGTGAGGGGAGCGGGGCCTGAGGACTGTAGTGTGAAGGGGGGCGTGGCTGAGGACTGTAGTGTGAAGGGGGGCGTGGCTGAGGACTGTAGTGTGAAGGGGGGCGTGGCTGAGGACTGTAGTGTGAAGGGGGGCGTGGCTGAGGACTGTAGTGTGAAGGGGGGGCGGGGCTGAGGACTGTAGTGTGAAGGGGGGGCGGGGCTGAGGACTGTAGTGTGAAGGGGGGGCGTGGCTGAGGACTGTAGTGTGAGGGAGTGGGCAGCACAGTGGCGGTTGGCTCATTGTATTTATATGTGCTGCTGGGGGAGTAAAAGACCCCCCCCCCCCCCACCACCAGCAGCAGGAGGTACACAGTGGTGGTTGTAGAAGGGACTGGAGGTCCCCCTCCCCTCTACTTTAAAACATAAATGTCCCTTCTCCATGGGGTAACTGATTTGGACCCAATGCAGACAACTTCACATCCAATTCTCTTCCCCCTCCCCCCATGGGAGTTTACCATTGCTATAGAGCCCCTCCCATTACATCAGTCTTCTATCACTTCAGACCCCCAAACTCCCAGTCTTAGTCCGTAGGGTTCAATATTGAGTTGGCCCCGCCCTTTGCAGCTATAACAGCTTCAACTCTTCTGGGAAGGCCCCCCACAAGGTTTAGGAGGGTGTCTATGGGAAGGTTGGACCATTCTTCCAGAAGCACATTTGTCAGGTCAGGCACTGATGTCGGGGGAGGGGCACTGATGTCGGGGGAGGGGCACTGATGTCGGGGGAGGGGCACTGATGTCGGGGGAGGGGGCCTGGCTCGCAGTCTCCGCTCTAATTCATCCCAAAGGTGTTCTATGGGGTTGAGGTCAGGACTCTGTGCAGGACAGTCAAGTTCCTCCACCCCAAACTGGCTCCTCCATGTCTTTATGGACCTTGCTTTGTGCACTGGTGGGCAGTCATGTTGGAACAGGAAGGGGCCATCCCCAAACTCCTCCCACAAAGTTGGGAGCAGGAAATTGTCCAAAATGTCGCCTTTAAGAGTTCCCTTCACTGGAACTAGGGGGCCAAGCCCAACCCCTGAGGAACAGCCCCACACCATAATCCCCCCTCCACCAAACTTTACGCTTGGCACAATGAAGTCAGGTAAGTACAGTTCTCCTGGCCACCGCCAAACCCAGACATGTCCATCGGATTGCCAGACAGAGAAGTGTGATTGGTCCCTCCAGAGAACACGCCTCCACTGCTCTAGAGTCCAGTGGCGGCGTGCTTTACACCACGGCATCCGATGCTTTGCATTGCACTTGGTGATGGAAGGCTTGGATGCAGCTGCTCGGCCATGGAAACCCATTCCATGAAGCTCTCTACGCACTGTTGTTGGGCTCATCTGAAGGCCACACCAAGTTTGGAGGTCTTTAGCTATTGACTCTGCAGACAGTTGGCGACTTCTGCGCACTGTGCGCTTCAGCATGCGCTGACCCCCCCCTGTCATGTGACGTGGCCTACCACTTGGTGGCTGAGTGGCTGTTGTTCCCAGTGGCTTCCACTTTGTTATAATCCCACTAACAGTTGAGCGTGGAATATTTAGTAGCCAGGAAATGTCACGGATGGACTTATTGCCCAGGTGGCCACCTATCACGGGACCACGCTTTATTTTGGCTCTCCTGTATGATGTGGGGGGGGGGTCATTGGCTCTCCTGTATGATGTGGGGGGGGGGGTCATTTGGTTCTCCTGTATGATGTGAGGGGGGGGGGGTCATTTGGTTCTCCTGTATGATGTGGGGGGGGGGGGGGGTCATTTGGTTCTCCTGTATGATGTGGGGGGGGGGGGTCATTTGGTTCTCCTGTATGGTGGGGGGGGGGGTCATTTGGTTCTCCTGTATGGTGGGGGGGGGGGGGGGGGTCATTTGGTTCTCCTGTATGATGTGGGGGGGGGTCATTTGGTTCTCCTGTATGATGTGGGGGGGGGTCATTTGGTTCTCCTGTATGATGTGGGGGGGGGGGGTCATTTGGTTCTCCTGTATGATGTGAGGGGGGGGTCATTTGGTTCTCCTGTATGATGTGAGGGGGGGGTCATTTGGTTCTCCTGTATGATGTGAGGGGGGGGGGGGTCATTTGGTTCTCCTGTATGATGTGAGGGGGGGGGGGGGGTCATTTGGTTCTCCTGTATGATGTGAGGGGGGGGGGGGGGGGGTCATTTGGTTCTCCTGTATGATGTGAGGGGGGGGGGGGGGGGGGTCATTTGGTTCTCCTGTATGATGTGAGGGGGGGGGGGGGTGTCATTTGGTTCTCCTGTATGATGTGAGGGGGGGGGGGGGGTCATTTGGTTCTCCTGTATGATGTGAGGGGGGGGGGGTCATTTGGTTCTCCTGTATGATGTGAGGGGGGGGGTCATTTGGTTCTCCTGTATGATGTGAGGGGGGGGGGGTCATTTGGTTCTCCTGTATGATGTGAGGAGGGGGGGGTCATTTGGTTCTCCTGTATGATGTGAGGGGGGGGGGGTCATTTGGTTCTCCTGTATGATGTGGGGGGGGGGGGGGTCATTTGGTTCTCCTGTATGATGTGGGGGGGGTCATTTGGCTCTCCTGTATGATGTGAGGGGGGGGGGGGGGTCATTTGGCTCTCCTGTATGATGTGAGGGGGGGGTCATTTGGTTCTCCTGTATGATGTGAGGAGGGGGGGGGTCATTTGGTTCTCCTGTATGATGTGAGGGGGGGGGGGGGGGGTCATTTGGTTCTCCTGTATGATGTGAGGGGGGGGGGGGGGTCATTTGGTTCTCCTGTATGATTTGGGGGGGGCATCATTTGGCTAGTGTTTGTGGGGTGGTATCATTTGACTCTCCTGCATGAGGTGGGGGGGTCATTTGGCTCGTGTGTGTGTGTTTGTGGGGTGGTTTTATTTGGCTCACCTGTGTGACGCTGGGTTGTGGGGGGGTCATTTGGCCCTTGTGCGGGCGGGGTATTATTTGGCTCACCTGTGTGGGGGGGGGGGTGTCATTTGGCTCTCCTGTATGATTTGGGGGGGGGGGGGGGTCATTTGGCTCTCCTGTATGATTTGGGGGGGGGGGTCATTTGGCTCTCCTGTATGATTTGGGGGTGGGGGGTCATTTGGCTCTCCTGTATGATTTGGGGGTGGGGGGTCATTTGGCTCTCCTGTATGATTTGGGGGTGGGGGGTCATTTGGCTCTCCTGTATGATTTGGGGGTGGGGGGTCATTTGGCTCTCCTGTATGATTTGGGGGGGGGTCATTTGGCTCTCCTGTATGATTGGGGGGGGGGGGTCATTTGGCTCTCCTGTATGATTGGGGGGGGGGGGTCATTTGGCTCTCCTGTATGATTTGGGGGGGGGGGGGGTCATTTGGCTCTCCTGTATGATTTGGGGGGGGGGTCATTTGGCTCTCCTGTATGATTTGGGGGGGGGGTCATTTGGCTCTCCTGTATGATTTGGGGGGGGGGTCATTTGGCTCTCCTGTATGATTTGGGGGGGGGGGGGGTCATTTGGCTCTCCTGTATGATTTGGGGGGGGGGGTCATTTGGCTCTCCTGTATGATTTGGGGGGGGGGGGTCATTTGGCTCTCCTGTATGATTTGGGGGGGGGTCATTTGGCTCTCCTGTATGATTTGGGGGGGGGTCATTTGGCTCTCCTGTATGATTTGGGGGGGGTCATTTGGCTCTCCTGTATGATTTGGGGGGGGGGGGGTCATTTGGCTCTCCTGTATGATTGGGGGGGGTCATTTGGCTCTCCTGTATGATTGGGGGGGGGGGGTCATTTGGCTCTCCTGTATGATTGGGGGGGGGGGGGTCATTTGGCTCTCCTGTATGATTTGGGGGGGGGTCATTTGGCTCTCCTGTATGATTTGGGGGGGGGGGGGGGTCATTTGGCTCTCCTGTATGATTTGGGGGGGGGGGGTCATTTGGCTCTCCTGTATGATTTGGGGGGGGGGGGGGGTCATTTGGCTCTCCTGTATGATTTGGGGGGGGGGGGGGGTCATTTGGCTCTCCTGCATGATTTGGGGGGGGTCGTTTGGCTCATGTTTGTTTGTGGGGTGGTATTATTTGGCTCACCTGGGTGATTCTGGGTTCTTCTCTTGCAGGGACCGCACGTGCACCATTCTGAACGTAGAAGGTGATGCGTTTGGCGCCGGGATCCTCCAGGTGTACAGCGACCGGATGGCGGAGAAAAGCGCAGACGCAGTGGACTTGACGGCGGTCAGAGTGTTGGACCCTGAAGAGCAGCCGGAAGGGGACCCCTTATTAAAAACCCCCCAAGTGATTGTGGACGGGGCTGCCCCCGTGGAGAAGGAATCCACCATGTAGACTGTTGTTGGGCGGGGCTGTTTTGCGCTCGTGCGCCCTGCAGGACTCTGTGCGCCCTGCAGGACTCTGTGCGCCCTGCGGGGGGCGCTTTTAATTATTTTTTTATATTAATATTATTTTTTTTACGTGGACTGTAACTTATGCTGTTGTGGTTATGGCGACAAGGTACCTTCTCCTCCAATCAGGGTGCTCGGGTTACCTCCTCTCCGATTCCAGAACCTTCTCTGTCTTACCGCGGGATCTGGTCCCGCCTCCTCAAATGCTGCAAGGAGTGGGCTTCCTGCCTCCAGCCCCCCCTTGGTGTGAGTGCCGCGTGGCTGTAATTTTATTGTGGATGGGTGATGGGCCAGCGGAGGACCAAAGTGTGAGAGCGAGCCACCCGCTGGGCGTGCGTCTGTGGCAGAGCGAGCGTGCAGGCTGTGTGTGTGACTGCGGGGCCCCTCCTTGGGGCCCAGAGTGTGTGTCTGGCTCTGGCCCAACCTGCACCTCCATTTCCAGGTTGGTGTGTGTGTGGTAGCGTGACCTGAATCCTGTGTGCGTCCAGCTCCAGGCTGGCATGTGGCTGTCTCCAGGCGGAGCGTGTGCTGGGTGTGGATGCGTGTTGCGGGGCGTGTGGCCCCTGTGGTCATGTGATATTTATTCGCTGTACAAGGGACATTCTGTTACTCATTATGTGACCTTCACACCGCGGTACGGACGGGCGGGACGCTCCTCAGACCTGCGCCGGGTGATGGGCGCTTCAATTAGAAATAAAGGTCAAGAAATGATTGATGTGTGGAGTCCAGTGATTGCACCCTGAAAATTGGGGGCGGGGTTTATTGTAGGAAATGCGAGGCTGTCAGAGGCCGATTCCCAATTTCTGTGAGCAATAACCTGTTGCCGGACGCATGGCTCAGCTAATACCACGTTCTGCGCTGCGATCGGTAAGTTCCCCATCCATACTTGTGATTGGCCCACATGATCAGGAAGCTTCCAGAGGTCACGTGACCCAAAGGCCCGCCTCACGTGACCCAAAGGCCCGCCTCACGTGACCCAAAGGAACCCTTAAAGGGGATGAGAGCCATTTGGTGCCAAGGGGGTTAAAAAAAAAAAGTAAATTGATGGAAATCCCGCGCTGTGATTGGTTGGCTCTCCTAGAATGGGTATTGTCTGTCACATGCTCCTCCTCCAGCTTCAGCTGTTCATGCCAGGTCTGACATTGAAGCCGGAGGATGAGCAGCAAATCTGGGGCCTGACCACGCTGAGCGCCATCTTTCTGTGGACACATCAGCCATTGTAGACTGAAGGTGTGGAAGTGACGTGGCGCCCTGTCTGTGGGAGAGCCGAGACCACCAGCACATTCCACCATGGAGCTTGTGGTCCACGTGTCTCCTCCCATCTCTTCCTATTGGCTGGAAGGGGGAGCAGACAGGTCATTCTGGGAGCGTCCAGCTGCTGCGTGGTACTCCATGGAATGTGTTGGCCAGGAATGCCCCTCCCCCATGGATGTTGGGTGGTCCCATTCACAGCCAATTCAGGTGGAAAGAACCAAGCGCAACCCTCCATGGAGGAGGAGCTTCTATGGTGACATCAGGGATGCATCTAGCCAACTGTGGGGGGCGCTCTTGTGATCAATGATGAAAATACAAATGTGCCCCACCCCCACATGAATGTTCAGGAGAGGGAGGAGCCTCAGGTGAAAGGACAAAGCCAGATCAGGGCGGAGCCTCAGGTGAAAGGACAAAGCCAGATCAGGGCGGAGCCTCAGGTGAAAGGACAAAGCCAGATCAGGGCGGAGCCTCAGGTGAAAGGACAAAGCCAGATCAGGGCGGAGCCTCAGGTGAAAGGACAAAGCCAGATCAGGGCGGAGCCTCAGGTGAAAGGACAAAGCCAGATCAGGGCGGAGCCTCAGGTGAAAGGACAAAGCTAGATCAGGGCGGAGCCCTGAGTAATCGTCCTGTACTTACCACCCCCCCTTCTAGGGCTGAACTGATATAATAAACACACGAAGGCAACTCTGTGATCAGTAAACATGTTTATTAAATAGGCTCCGTGTGCGTACTGCAATGTGACCCGTACAGCAGAGCTCAGACTGGGGGAGGGAGGAGCAGCACAAGGAGCCAATCAGTTCATGCTGATGGGAGCAGGCGGAGCTCATCACTGCTGTCTCTCCTTGTCCACAGGCCGGGGACCTCCACTGGTGGAAGTCGGTAGTGCAGTGACCCTCCCCCACCCAACTCCTGGCAGGGCTTCCAATCCAGGGGCGGAGCCAACTACAATCGTGACAGGTCCTCTTACCAATCCAATCAGCCCAATGAAGGTCAGGCGGTATCTCCAGCCTCCATCGGTAAAGAGCACCTGTCACAGGGCGGTCACACATCTATAGAGAGAGCAGGGGGCGGTCCCACATCCATGGAGAGAGCAGGGGGCGGTCCCACATCCATGGAGAGAGCAGGGGGCGGTCCCACATCCATAGAGCAGGGGGCGGTCACACATCGAGCGGGGGGGGGGAGTGCAGGAGGCGGTCACATCTATAGAGAGCAGGGGGCGGTCCCACATCCAGAGAGGGAGAGAGAGAGCAGGGGGCGGTCCCACATCCAGAGAGGGAGAGAGCAGGGGGCGGTCCCACATCTATAGAGAGCAGGGGGCGGTCCCACATCCAGAGAGGGAGAGAGCAGGGAGCGGTCCCACATCCAGAGAGGGAGAGAGCAGGGGGCGGTCCCACATCTATAGAGTGGGGGGGGAGAGCAGGGAGCGGTCCCACATCTATAGAGCGGGGGGGGGGGGAGAGAGCAGGGGGCGGTCCCACATCTATAGAGTGGGGGGGGAGAGCAGGGAGCGGTCCCACATCTATAGAGCGGGGGGGGGGGGGAGAGAGCAGGGGGCGGTCACACATCTATAGAGTGGGGGGGGAGAGCAGGGAGCGGTCCCACATCTATAGAGCGGGGGGGGGGGGGAGAGAGAGCAGGGGGCGGTCCCACATCTATAGAGTGGGGGGGGAGAGCAGGGAGCGGTCCCACATCTATAGAGTGGGGGGGGGGGCGGAGAACGCACACTCAGTGCTTTATTGGGAGAAGTCAGTACAGAGCAACACGCAACGTCGAAGGACGTCCAATCCCGGGTCACCCAGACCGGCCGGCACCGCGAAGTGGACCTGTCTCCGGTTCTGTGAATTGGTAGACGGGGAGATAAAATGGAGACTCGGTCACAATGTAATCTGACCAATCCTGGAGTGCAGGGGCGCAACCCCCTCCCCCACCATCAGGATGACTGGTGACAGGTCCACTTCATCTCCAGGTGACTAAATCTCATTGTGGGTGGAGGACACGTTCCATATATCAACAAATCAAATAACTGTTTAGGGGCCGTCCCAGAGAGCAGAGACGTGATTGGTCGCATCTAATCCTCCAGTTTGTGGCCCCAATTCTATGAATGTTGAAAAGAAATTTGTCATTTCTGGAGGAGATCGGAGACTCGCCCCTGCTGGAAATATCCGTGTGGTAGGTGGGGACAGGGGCGGGGCCAAGAGCAGAACAGGGGCGGGCCCCTTTTCTGCAACCCATTGCATCAGACTAAAAGCCCCACCCTACTATAACCCCTCTATGCCAAACCCCTCCCAACTCCTAAAACCCCACCTCTACACTTAACCCCTCCCAACTCCTATAACCCCTCCTCTACACCTAACCCCTCCCAACTCCTATAACCCCTCCTCTACACCTAACCCCTCCCAACTCCTATAACCCCTCCTCTACACCTAACCCCTCCCAACTCCAATAACCCCTCCTCTACACCTAACCCCTCCCAGCCCCTATAACCCCTCCTCTACACCTAACCCCTCCCAACCCCTATAACCCCACCTCTACACCTAACCCCTCCCAACTCCACCTCTACGCCTGACCCCTCCCAACTCCACCTCTACACTTAACCCCTCCCAACTCCTATAACCCCTCCTCTACACCTAACCCCTCCCAACTCCTATAACCCCTCCTCTACACCTAACCCCTCCCAACTCCTATAACCCCTCCTCTACACCTAACCCCTCCCAGCCCCTATAACCCCTCCTCTACACCTAACCCCTCCCAGCCCCTATAACCCCACCTCTACACCTAACCCCTCCCAACTCCACCTCTACGCCTGACCCCTCCCAACTCCACCTCTACACTTAACCCCTCCCAACTCCTATAACCCCTCCTCTACACCTAACCCCTCCCAACTCCAATAACCCCTCCTCTACACCTAACCCCTCCCAGCCCCTATAACCCCTCCTCTACACCTAACCCCTCCCAGCCCCTATAACCCCTCCTCTACACCTAACCCCTCCCAGCCCCTATAACCCCTCCTCTACACCTAACCCCTCCCAACCCCTATAACCCCACCTCTACACCTAACCCCTCCCAACTCCACCTCTACGCCTGACCCCTCCCAACTCCTATAACCCCTCCTCTACACCTAACCCCTCCCAACTCCTATAACCCCACCTCTACACCTAACCCCTCCCAACCCCTATAACCCCACCTCTACACCTAACCCCTCCCAACTCCACCTCTACGCCTGACCCCTCCCAACTCCTATAACCCCTCCTCTACGTCTAACCCCTCCCCCAACTTCTATAAACTCCACACCTAAACTCCCAACTCTATGGCACCCCCCCGCAGATCCTCCCTCACACCTGACCTTCCTACCCCCCCACCCAAAGCTTTCCCTCCTTCCATCTCCTCCCATTTCCCCTCCTCCATATTGTAGGCTGTTGCCACACTGCTGCATTTTTCTTGTGTGTTCCCCTTTAAATCCTGTGAGACTCCTCCCACCCCCGGCACTGCATTATGAAGTCCTGCTTGCTGCACCTTTGGCGCTGTTTTCAAGACCGCACCAAAAACACAGCCCCCCCCATCACTGAATTGAATGGAAACTGTCAAAAATGCATCACAATCCCTCCATGTTTGCGTTTTGACTGCCTTTCCTTCACGTGTGCAGGCGAGCAGAAATGCGTATGCGATATTACCGCGTTTTCGTTCTGGATCGCAGCCTGAAGTCCTCCTGAGCATTGATCTCCAGAAGTGGGGGCACAGCTCTGGATTTTGGCGGCAGGCCGAGATCCCCCCCCGCCTTCATCAGATCTGCCTGGAAGGAATTTCTCCACCACAAAGGCTGCCCATACATTGTACAATTGTCCTTTAGATTTCGGTCACAGCGATCCGTATGCAGCCATGCCGGGGAAATCTGCAGGAAATTGTACCGTGTGTGGGCGGCTGATCCAATCCCGGATGAAGGGGAGCGCCCCGTCGTCTCCGATATTCAGAGGGCGTCACATGGAGGAACACATTCTATACATTGCTATACGTAGCCCCCCCATGGGATCGCTTTATTTTTATCGCCCGCAGCCCGACGTCTTTATATAACCTCCACAGAGGTGACCCGGCCGCCTCCTCAGCTCCACCTATATTTGGCGAGGCACGAGGGGCGCGGTGGCTGATTCCTCGCTGCCTCAATTTACAAGCTGGATCCATCCGCCTCGCCTTTTCTTAGCAGCCATCCAAGGTCAACGCCGCGCTCTGCCGTATACAGCGTGTCAGCGTGCGCGGTGCTGCCCCCCCATGGCGAGCGATGGATCACCTAATCTATATACATGGTGTCACCTCTATATACACATACAGACATTATATATTAGCAGCAGACACCCCCCTCCCCCCCAGCCAGATCTTCCCACGGATTATCCAACAGCCAATCAGACATCAGCTTACTGAACTCAAGGTGAAAGGGTATCCCTGATTGGCTGCACATTAGTTGTAGAGCTGAGAGTCTGACCAGGCGGATGATGGACAGACCGCTTCAAGGAAGGATGTGTGGGCCCCCCCAGCTGACTGCAACTCTCTGTCATGTCCTCCTCCATTCACACACGCAGGGCCCTATCCTCCAGAACTTCCCTCTCAGTCCTCCTAGTCTGGGCCAGTCTCATCTTCGACCCATCCTCAGGACAGCCAGGGTGGGTTATTGGGGTTCCTCAACTTAGGCCCATCCTCAGGACAGCCAGGGTGGGTTATTGGGGTTCCTCAACTTAGGCCCATCCTCAGGACAGCCAGGGTGGGTTATTGGGGTTCCTCAACTTAGGCCCATCCTCAGGACAGCCAGGGTGGGTTATTGGGGTTCCTCAACTTAGGCCCATCCTCAGGACAACAAGGTTGGGGTACTGGGGTTCCTCACCTCCAGCTCACCCTCAGGATGGCCAGGTTGGGGTACTGAGGTTCCTCACCTCAAGCTCACCCTCAGGATGGCCAGGTTGGGGTACTGGGGTTCCTCACCTCCAGCTCACCCTCAGTACGGCTAGGTTGGGGTACTGGGGTTCCTCACCTCCAGCTCACCCTCAGTACGGCCAGGTTGGGGTACTGGGGTTCCTTACCTCCGGCTCACTCTCAGGATGGCCAGGTTGGGGTACTGGGGTTCCTCACCTCCAGCTCACCCTCAGTACAGCCAGGTTGGGGTACTGGGGTTCCTCACCTCCAGCTCACCCTCAGGATGGCAAGGTTGGGGTACTGGGGTTCCTCACCTCCAGCTCACCCTCAGGATGGCAAGGTTGGGGTACTGGGGTTCCTCACCTCCAGCTCACCCTCAGGATGGCAAGGTTGGGGTACTGGGGTTCCTCACCTCCGGCTCACCCTCAGGATGGCCAGGTTGGGGTACTGGGGTTCCTCACCTCCAGCTCACCCTCAGTACGGCTAGGTTGGGGTACTGGCTTTTCTCATTTTCAGCTCATCCTCAGGATGGCCAGGTTGGGGTACTGGGGTCCCGCATCTTTGGCACATCCTCAGGATGACCAGGTTGGGGTACTAGGGATCCTCACCTCCAGCTCATCCTCAGGACAACCAGGTTGGGGTACTATGGTTCCTGACCTCCAGTTCATCCTCAGGACGGCTGGTTTGGGGTACTGGGGTTCCTCACCTCTGGCTGATCCTCAGGACAGCTAGGTTGGGGTACTTGGGCTCCTCACATCTTGCTCATCCTCAGCATGGCCGGGTTGGGGTACTGAGGTTCCTCACCTCCGGCTCATCCTCAGGACAGCTGGACTAGGGTACTGGGGTTCCTCACTTCTGGCTCATCCTCAGGACAGCTGGACTAGGGTTCCTCACCTCCGGCTCATCCTCAGGACAGCTGGACTAGGGTTCCTCACCTCCGGCTCATCCTCAGGACAGCTGGACTAGGGTTCCTCACCTCCGGCTCATCCTCAGGACAGCAGGTTTGGGGTACTGGGGTTCCTCACCTCTGGCTCGTCCTCAGGACAGCTGGACTAGGGTTCCTCACCTCCGGCTCATCCTCAGGACAGCTGGACTAGGGTTCCTCACCTCCGGCTCATCCTCAGGACAGCAGGTTTGGGGTACTGGGGTTCCTCACCTCTGGCTCGTCCTCAGGACAGCCGGGCTGGGATACTTGGGTTCCTCACCTCTGGCTCATCCTCAGGACAGCCGGGTTGGGGTACTTGGGCTCCTCACCTCTGGCTCATCCTCAGGACAGCCGGTCTGGGATACTGGGGTTCCTCACCTCCGGCTCATCCTCAGGACGGCCGGGTTGGGGTACTGGGGCTCCTCGATGGCTCTTTCACCAAATTTTAATTTTAGGAGCTCCACATGATTATTTGGCGCCTGTACCATGACCCCCGCGAATGGCAAAGTCTGTAGGGGCTGCAGGAAACTCTCAGGGAACTCTATATCTTGGGGGTGCCCCGTCCATGAATCCCGAGTCATCACCCCATCCCGAGGGTAGAAGGGCCACAGGTCCACATGTAGGTGATTGCTTTGGCTGTACTGGACCCTGAAGAAGTCTCCTTCCACGGCACGCTCCCACACAAAGCCCTCTGAGTCTATCAGTGAGCCCCCTTGGGCCCCCCGCAGCTCAGGGCACAGCCCAATGTCCTCCAGGTAGATGCCCAGGTCCACGTCATAGTCCCAGGGGATGATGTCGCGGAGACGGGCCGCCCCGAGCAAACTTCCTCCCTCCAGCCAGTAGCGCACATTGCTGGCCTCCAAAGTCTTGATGACGTGCGCCATAGTGGTCCTCAGAGCTCGGAGACAGCAGGGCGGAGTCCAGCGACCTTCATACAGGTACTCCGGGGTCTCCCCGACCACCGTCCCGAAACAGCGGGGCGTCTCCTTGGAACACCCATACCATCGATCTCCTTCGGGGCCACGGACCAATCGTAAGCTCAAGGCTCGCATAGTGGCGGCCTCGTCTGCACGCTCCGCCTGGTCGGCCTTCCAGCGTCCGTGGTCTGTGGCCGGAAGAGGGGTGCGAGGAAACTTGGCTCCTTCCAGTATCTTCACCCCCCACCCCCGCAGAGCAGACTGGATGAAAATGGCCGACTGGACTGGGCGGGAGAGAGGAAACGGCAAGTCGAACAAGTCACGGGATCTCATCAGGAGGACAGCAGATCCGCCGATGGCACCACAGGCTTCCCCTGCACCGGCCGCCCTGTACTCCGCCGTCCAGTCCCTCAGGGACACATTCAGGTGTAAGCAGTGCAGCACAGTCCCAGCGCCGGCCGCTATGATCCGGACTCCAGTCGGAGCCTCCCGCAGAGCCCAGGCCATCCTGTCCAGCAGATCAGGGGGGTCTAGAGATGTCCCGTCCGGTACCAGAGCCACCAGGCGGGTGTGGACGTGGGACTCCAGGCGGACAGCTGAGCCAGGTTGCTCGGGGGAGGGGTGAAGGCGCAGAACATGGAGCCTGGGCACCGGCGGGTATGGTAGAGCCTCAGAGGCTATGAAGATCTGGAGAGACGGGCGGGCACGCAGGAAGGAGTGGTTGAGGTCGGCCAGGCCGTGTTCGAAGGTCCGGAACTCCCGCACAATGACGGTGATCCCCGGAGACAGAGAGGGGGAGGGGTTGAGGCGCCCTGGTGGGCGGGAATTCAGGTGCCACGTGTAATAGAGCAGCAGAACATTGCAGAGCAGCGTCAGGGCGATCAGCAGATGGCACAGCGGGCAGCGCATCCTGGACCCATGGAGGGCGGCCTGGAACGACAAAGCATCAAATATGAACACACGGAACGCTCAAATCACCCAACCAAACGCAGGATCCGCCATCAGGTGACCGATCGCCCCGGCACACCCTCCTTCCACCCTCATCCCCAATATCACTCCAATGGTGCTGCCCCCTGCTGGCTGAACAATGAACACATCACCCCCGCCCCCCCCCCATGTCCTGTACATTGTAGAGTGAGTGCCAACCCCCCCTCCTCCACCATATGGGCCGCTCACCTCTATGTACAGAGCAGGATGTGTATGAACCCCGGATGGACAGCTGCCATCCTCTACACGCATGGAGCTAGGGTGACCCCAACCCCAGGGAAATGTGGGGTACCTGAATCCTCTCCCACCCCCCTTTCTGGGAGGGCTCCGCGGTCACGGCACGCGACAGAGAGGGCTCCCCCGGTCACGGCACGCGACAGAGAGGGCTCCCCCGGTCACGGCACGCGACAGAGAGGGCTCCCCCGGTCACGGCACGCGACAGAGAGGGCTCCCCCGGTCACGGCACGCGACAGAGAGGGCTCCCCCGGTCACGGCACGCGACAGAGAGGGCTCCCCCGGTCACGGCACGCGACAGAGAGGGCTCCCCCGGTCACGGCACGCGACAGAGAGGGCTCCCCCGGTCACGGCACGCGACAGAGAGGGCTCCCCCGGTCACGGCACGCGACAGAGAGGGCTCCCCCGGTCACGGCACGCGACAGAGAGGGCTCCCCCGGTCACGGCACGCGACAGAGAGGGCTCCCCCGGTCACGGCACGCGACAGAGAGGGCTCCCCCGGTCACGGCACGCGACAGAGAGGGCTCCCCCGGTCACGGCACGCGACAGAGAGGGCTCCCCCGGTCACGGCACGCGCCAGAGAGGGCTCCGCGGTCACGGCACGCGCCAGAGAGTGCAGTTTGAGGTCTGTTTTGTGGTGGGAGTGGTCAGCGGTCAGGTGACAGGTCAGAAGGTGGTTTGGAGTCCCTGTTTTGTGGTGAAAAGGGTCAGGTGACAGGTCGGAGGGTGGTATGGGGTCTCTGTTTCGTGGTGGGAGGAGTCAGCGGTCAGATGACAGGTCAGAAGGTGGTTTGGAGTCCCTGTTTCGTGGTGGGAAAGGTCAGGTGACAGGTCGGAGGGTGGTATGGGGTCTGTTTCGTGGTAGGAGGAGTCAACGGTCATGTAATGGGTCAGAGGGCGGTTGGGAGCCCCTGTTTTGCGGTGGGAGGGATCAGTGGTCAGGTGAAGGGTTGGGGGTCCTTGTTTAGCAGTGGGAGGGGTCAGCGGTCAGGTGACGGGTCGGGGGAGCAGTTGGGGGTTCCTGTTTCACGGTGGGAGGGGTCAGCAGTCATGTGACGAGTCGGAGGATGGTTTGGGGTCCCTGTTTCACAGTGGGAGGGGTCTGCGGTCAGGTGATGTGTCGGGGGGGCAGTTGGGGGTCCCTGTTTCACGGTGGGAGGGGGTCAGCGTTCAGGTGACAGATCGGGGGGCGGTTGGGGGGTCCCAATTTAGCAGTGGGAGGGGTCAGCGGTCAGGTGACGGGTCAGAGAGAGGTTTGGAGTCCCTGTTTTGCGGAGGGATGGGTTGGGGTGAGGTTGGGGGTCCCTGTTTCGCGGTGGGAAGGATCAGGGATGGTTGGGGGTCCCTATTTCGCAGTGGGGGGGGGTCAGTGATCAGGAGACGGGTTGGACGGCGGTATGGGTTCCGTTTTGTGGTGGAAGGGGTAAGCCGTCATGGGTCAGAGGTCAGTTGGGGGTCCCTTTTTTACGGTGGGAGGGGTGAGCGGTCAGGTGACGGGTTTGGGGCCTCTGTTTCACAGTGGGAGGGGTAAGGGTGAGGTTGGGAGTCCCTGTTTTGCAGTGGGAGGGGTCAGAAGTCAGGTGACGGGACAAAAAATGGTTTGGGGTCCCTGTTTCGCAGTGGGAGGTGCCAGTGGTCAGGTGACGGTTTGAGAGTGGTTGGGGGTCCCTGTTTTGCGGTGGGAGGGGTCAGTGGTCAGGTGATGGGATGGAGGATGGTTTGGGGTCTGTTTTGCAGTGGGAGGGGTCAGCAGTCAGGTGATGAGTCGGAGGGTGGTTTGGGGTCCCTGTTTCACGATGGGAGGGGTCGGGGGTGGTTGGCGGTCCCGGTTATGTGGTGGGAGGGGTCAAAGGGCAGTTTGGAGTCCCTGTTTCACGGTGGGAGGGGTCCGTAGTTGGTTGGTGGTCCCTGTTTTGCAGTGGGAAGGGCCAGGGGGTGGTTCGGGTCCCTGTTTCACAATGGGAAGGGTCAGCGGTCAGGTGATGGATCGGATGGTGGTTTGGGGTCCCTGTTTCACAGTGGGAGGGGTCAGCGGTCAGATGATGGATCTGAGAACAGTTACATAGTTAGTTTGGCTGAAAAAAGACAAAAGTCCATCCAGTTCAACCATAGAAAAAAAAAAAAGTATAATCCTCCACCCACAGTGTATCCAGAGGAAGGCAAAATCCCAGCAAAGCACGATCCAATCTCCTCCTGCAGGGGAAACATTCCTTCCTGATCCCCCGAGAGGCAATCGGATATTCCCGGGATCAATAATCGGATATTCCCTGGATCACCTTCACCTATAAATGTTCTATCCAGTTATATTCTGTGTATCCAAGAAAGAATCCAGGACTTTCCTACAGCAATCCACTGAGCTGGCCACACCCAACTCTGGAGGGAGTCTATTCCACATTCTCACAGCTCTTACTGTGAAGAAACCTTTCCGTGTTTGGAGATGACATTTCTTTTCCTCCAGATGTAAAGAGCGCCCCCTTGTCCTCTGTGATGACCTCAGGGGGAATAACTACACCGAGTTCACTATATGAACCACTGATGTCTTATACATGGAGATCATATCCCCCCTTATGTATTATACATGGAGATCATATCCCCCTTATGTATTATACATGGAGATCATATCCCCCTTATGTATTATACATGGAGATCATATCCCCCCTTATGTATTATACATGGAGATCATATCCCCCCTTATGTATTATACATGGAGATCAAATCCCCCCCCTTATGTATTATACATGGAGATCATATCCCCCCTTATGTATTATACATGGAGATCATATCCCCCCTTATGTATTATACATGGAGATCATATCCCCCCTTATGTATTATACATGGAGATCATATCCCCCCTTATGTATTATACATGGAGATCATATCCCCCCTTATGTATTATACATGGTGATCATATCCCCCCCTTATGTATTATACATGGTGATCATATCCCCCTTATGTATTATACATGGAGATCATATCCCCCCTTATGTATTATACATGGAGATCATATCCCCCCTTATGTATTATACATGGAGATCATATCCCCCCTTATGTATTATACATGGAGATCATATCCCCCCTTATGTATTATACATGGAGATCATATCCCCCCTTATGTATTATACATGGTGATCATATCCCCCCTTATGTATTATACATGGAGATCATATCCCCCCCTTATGTATTATACATGGAGATCATATCCCCCCTTATGTATTATACATGGAGATCATATCCCCCCTTATGTATTATACATGGAGATCATATCCCCCCTTATGTATTATACATGGAGATCATATCCCCCCTTATGTATTATACATGGAGGTCATATCCCCCTTATGTATTATACATGGAGATCATATCCCCCCCTTATGTATTATACATGGAGATCATATCCCCCCTTATGTATTATACATGGAGATCATATCCCCCTTATGTATTATACATGGAGATCATATCCCCCCTTATGTATTATACATGGAGATCATATCCCCCCCTTATGTATTATACATGGAGATCATATCCCCCCCTTATGTATTATACATGGAGATCATATCCCCCCCTTATGTATTATACATGGAGATCATATCCCCCCCTTATGTATTATACATGGAGATCATATCCCCCCTTATGTATTATACATGGAGATCATATCCCCCCCATGTATTATACATGGAGATCATATCCCCCCTTATGTATTATACATGGTGATCATATCCCCCCCCCTTATGTATTATACATGGAGATCATATCCCCCCTTATGTATTATACATGGAGATCATATCCCCCCTTATGTATTATACATGGAGATCATATCCCCCCTTATGTATTATACATGGAGATCATATCCCCCTTATGTATTATACATGGAGATCATATCCCCCCCTTATGTATTATACATGGAGATCATATCCCCCCCTTTTGAATTATACATGGAGATCATATCCCCCCTTATGTATTATACATGGAGATCATATCCCCCCTTATGTATTATACATGGAGATCATATCCCCCTTATGTATTATACATGGAGATCATATCCCCCTTATGTATTATACATGGAGATCATATCCCCCCCTTATGTATTATACATGGAGATCATATCCCCCCTTATGTATTATACATGGAGATCATATCCCCCCTTATGTATTATACATGGAGATCATATCCCCCCCTTATGTATTATACATGGAGATCATATCCCCCCTTATGTATTATACATGGAGATCATATCCCCCTTATGTATTATACATGGAGATCATATCCCCCCCTTATGTATTATACATGGAGATCATATCCCCCCTTATGTATTATACATGGAGATCATATCCCCCTTATTATACATGGAGATCATATCCCCCTTATGTATTATACATGGAGATCATATCCCCCCTTATGTATTATACATGGAGATCATATCCCCCCCTTATGTATTATACATGGAGATCATATCCCCCCTTATGTATTATACATGGAAATCATATCCCCCCCTTATGTATTATACATGAGATCATATCCCCCCCTTATGTATTATACATGGTGATCATATCCCCCCTTATGTATTATACATGGAGATCATATCCCCCCTTATGTATTATACATGGAGATCATATCCCCCCTTATATATTATACATGGAGATCATATCCCCCCCCTTATGTATTATACATGGAGATCATATCCCCCCCCTTATGTACTATACATGGAGATCATATCCCCCTTATGTATTATACATGGAGATCATATCCCCCCCCCCCCCTTATGTATTATACATGGAGATCATATCCCTCTTATGTATTATACATGGAGATCATATCCCCCCCTTATGTATTATACATGAGATCATATCCCCCCCCTTATGTATTATACATGGAAATCATATCCCCCCTTATGTATTATACATGGAGATCATATCCCCCCTTATGTATTATACATGGAGATCATATCCCCCCTTATGTATTATACATGGAGATCATATCCCCCCCTTATGTATTATACATGGAGATCATATCCCCCCCTTATGTATTATACATGGAGATCATATCCCCCCCTTATGTATTATACATGGAGATCATATCCCCCCCTTATGTATTATACATGGAGATCATATCCCCCTTATGTATTATACATGGAGATCATATCCCCCCCTTATGTATTATACATGGAGATCATATCCCCCCTTATGTATTATACATGGAGATCATATCCCCCCCTTATGTATTATACATAGAGATCATATCCCCCCTTATGTATTATACATGGAGATCATATCCCCCCCTTATGTATTATACATAGAGATCATATCCCCCCTTATGTATTATACATGGAGATCATATCCCCCCTTATGTATTATACATGGAGATCATATCCCCCCCTTATGTATTATACATGGAGATCATATCCCCCCCTTATGTATTATACATGGAGATCATATCCCCCTTAATCTCCTCTTCTCAGTAGAGAATACATTCAGTTCCTCTAATCTTTCCTCATAGCTGATCTCCTCCATGCCTCATATCAGTTTGGTTGCCCTTCTCTGTACTTCCTCCAGTTCCCCAATGTTCTTTTTGTGAATTGGAGCCGAAAACTGAACTGCATATTCCAGATGAGGTATTACTAATGATTTGTACCCGGGGGGGGGGGGGGTGATATCTCTCTCTGGAGTCTATACCTCTCCTAATACAAGGATTTTGCTCACTTTAGAACCCGCAGCTTGTGATCTACCAAAACCCCCATTCGGATTTTTCCAGCCGATAGACTTTACCTTACACATTAGCCGTGTGTGGGGAACTGTGTCCAAGTATACCACGTCCACCGCCACCCCTCTGTCCAAGTATACCACGTCCACCACCACCCCTCTGTCCAAGTGTACCACGTCCACCGCCACCCCTCTGTCCAAGTATACCACGTCCACCAAGACGCCTCTGTCCAAGTGTACCACGTCCACCGCCACCCCTCTGTCCAAGTATACCGTGTCCACCGCCACCCCTCTGTCCAAGTGTACCACGTCCACCGCCACCCCTCTGTCCAAGTATACCACGTCCACCGCCACCCCTCTGTCCAAGTATACCACGTCCACCGCCACCCCTCTGTCCAAGTGTACCACGTCCACCGCCACCCCTCTGTCCAAGTATACCACGTCCACCGCCACCCCTCTGTCCAAGTATACCACGTCCACTGCCACCCCTCTGTCCAAGTATACCACGTCCACAGCCACCCCTCTGTCCAAGTATACCACGTCCACCAAGACGCCTCTGTCCAAGTGTACCGTGTCCACCGCCACCCCTCTGTCCAAGTATACCGTGTCCACCGCCACCCCTCTGTCCAAGTATACCGTGTCCACCGCCACCCCCCTGTCCAAGTATACCGCGTCCACCGCCACCCCTCTGTCCAAGTATACCACGTCCCCCGCCACCCCTCTGTCCAAGTATACCACGCCCACCCCTGTGTCCAAGTATACCACATCCACCGCCACCCCTCTGTCCAAGTATACCACGTCCACCGCCACCCCTCTGTCCAAGTATACCACGTCCCCCGCCACCCCTCTGTCCAAGTATACCACGTCCACCCCTGTGTCCAAGTATACCACATCCACCGCCACCCCTCTGTCCAAGTATACCACGTCCCCCGCCACCCCTCTGTCCAAGTATACCACGTCCCCCGCCACCCCTCTGTCCAAGTATACCACGCCCACCGCTACCCCTCTGTCCAAGTATACCACGTCCACCGCTACCCCTCTGTCCAAGTATACCACGTCCACCGCTACCCCTCTGTCCAAGTATACCACGTCCACCGCCACCCCTCAGTTTGGGGTCCCTGTTTCATGTGGGAGGGATTGGAGGGCAGTAGTAGCTCCCTGTTTTGCAGTGGGAGGGGTCAGTGGTCAGGTGACCTGTTGGAAGTCGGTTGGGGGTCCCTGGTTTGCGGTGGGAGCGGTCAGAGGTCAGGTGATGGGTTGGGGGTCCCTGTTTCATGGTAGGAGGGATCAGAGGGCAGTTTGGGGTCCATATTTTGCAGTGGGAGGGGTCAGAGGGCAGTTTGGGGTCCCTGTTATGCAGTGAGAGGGGTCAGCAGTCAGGTGATGGGTCGGGGGGCGATTGGGGGTCCTGTTTCACGGTGGGAGGGGTCAGCGGTCAGGTGATGGGCCGAGGGGTGGTTGGGGGTCCATGTTTCGTGGTGGGAGGGGTCGGAGGGTGATTGGGGGTCCCTGTTTCGGGTTGGGAGGAGTCAGTGGTCAGACACTGGGTTGGGGGGTGGTTGGGGGTCCATATTTCGTGGTGGCAGGGGTCGGAGGGTGGTTGGGGGTCCATTTCACGGTGGGAGGAGTAAGGGGTCAGGCACAGGGTCGGGGGGCGGTTTGAGGTCCCTGTTTCGCGATGGGAGGGGTCAGAAGTCAGGCAGTGGGTCGGGGGCCCGTTTCATGGTGGGAGGGGTCAGTGGTCAGGTGATGGGTTGGAGGGCGGTTGGGGGGGTCCCTGTTTTGCGGTGGGAGGGATCGTGGGTCGGTTGGGGGTCCCTGTTTCACAGTGGGAGGGGTCAGTGGTCAGACGATGGGTCGGTTGGGGGTCCCTGTTTTGTGGTGGGAGGGATCTGAGGGCGGTTGGGGGGTCCCTGTTTCGCGGTGGGAGGAGTCAGCGGTCAGGCACTGGGTCGGTTGGAGGTCCCTGTTTCATGGTGGGAGGGGTCTTTTGGGGGCCCTTGTTTCGCAGTGGGAGGGGTCAGGGGCGGTTGGGGGTCTCTGTTTCGCAGTGGGAGGGATCAGGTGATGAGTTGGGGGCGGTTGGGGGTCCCTGTTTCGCAGTGGGAGGGGTCAGCAGTCAGGCACTGGGTTGGGGGGGCGTTTGGGGGTCCCTGTTTCGTGGTGGGAGGGGTCGGGGGTCCCTGTTTCGTGGTGGGAGGGGGTTAGTGGTCAGGCACTGGGTTGGGGGGGCGTTTGGGGGTCCCTGTTTCGTGGTGGGAGGGGTCGGGGGTCCCTGTTTCGCGATGGGAGGGGTCGGGGGGCGGCTGGGGGTCCCTGTTTCGTGGTGGGAGGGGTCGGGGGGTCCCTGTTTCGCGGTGGGAGGGGTTAGTGGTCAGGCACTGGGTCGGTTGGAGGTCCCTGTTTCATGGTGGGAGGGGTCTTTTGGGGGCCCTTGTTTCGCAGTGGGAGGGGTCAGGGGCGGTTGGGGGTCTCTGTTTCGCAGTGGGAGGGATCAGGTGATGAGTTGGGGGCGGTTGGGGGTCCCTGTTTCGCAGTGGGAGGGGTCAGCAGTCAGGCACTGGGTTGGGGGGGCGTTTGGGGGTCCCTGTTTCGTGGTGGGAGGGGTCGGGGGTCCCTGTTTCGTGGTGGGAGGGGGTTAGTGGTCAGGCACTGGGTTGGGGGGGCGTTTGGGGGTCCCTGTTTCGTGGTGGGAGGGGTCGGGGGTCCCTGTTTCGCGATGGGAGGGGTCGGGGGGTGGCTGGGGGTCCCTGTTTCGTGGTGGGAGGGGTCGGGGGGTCCCTGTTTCGCGGTGGGAGGGGTTAGTGGTCAGGCACTGAGTCGGTTGGGGTCCCTGTTTCGCGATGGGAGGGGACGGGGGGCGGCTGGGGGTCCCTGTTTCGCGGTGGGAGGGGTCAGTGATCACACTTTAGTCATGCGACCTGCACACAGCACCCCACTCTCAGCGGAGATGGTGATTGGTTGATGGACAGACACACATACACAGGACACCACGTGACTATACCTGGATCTCACACACTTGTTACATTGTATCCATCAGCCGCCCACGTGTCTTCCGGTTCACTGGTCCCCGCCCCCCTGACGTCACCGAATATTTCAAACTTTATTGTTCTGTTTCCATTCAGACATTGTAAATAAAAACAGCCCCGCCCACTCCTGATTCTTCTCACCCACTTTTCTGAAGTACCTCCCATTTTTCCGCCTCCACTGCGGCTCTGCGGAATACGAAGCTCCGCCCCTAAGTCTCGCAATTGACGTGGCAGCCAGCTCTGGGCGGAGCCTTGTGCCAAAGCCTCGGTAACCGCACCGGGATTGGCCTGTCTTTCCAAGTATGGGTGGGTCTAAAGCGTGGAGGTGTGGCTTCATCTCCGTCTCCCCTTCTTATGCAAATATTGTCCGATACGGTTGGCTAGGACGCCTAATGGGGCGGGGCTGCCTTTTGCACCGAGTCTGCAGGGTAGGCGGGGAATATCAGAAGTCGTCCATGGTGATTGGTCGGAGTGGTCCGACTGTAGCCTGTGGTTGGCTGTCCTGGCTCTCCGGGCCGCTGTGCGCAGTGTGAGGCCGATCAGTCGTGTGTCAGCCGGCGGCGGGGAGACATGCTGGGCTCGGGTGGCTCCATAGACCGGGGGCGGCTCCGACAGCTGCTGAGGGGGAGTGTGGCCGGCCTGTGCGAGCTGAGACTCCTCCGGGAGAGGCAGGAGGTCCGGGTCCGCCGGGCGCTGCGGGGGGGAGAGGTGAGTCCGACGGTACCGAACCTTACATATACCGAACCTTGAATAGGACACCGAACCTTACAGATACCGAACCTTACAGACACCGAACCTTACAGATACCGAACCTTACATATACCGAACCTTACAGATACCGAACCTTACAGATACTGATCCATATACAATACTGAGCCTCATATAGCAATTATCTGCCCCCTCTTTTACTCCTCCCCTCTGCCCCCCTCTTTTACCCCCCTCTTTTACCCCTCCCCTCTGCCCCCCTCTTTTACCCCTCCCCTCTGCCCCCCTCTTCTGCGCCTCCGCCCCCCTCTTCTGCGCCTCCGCCCCCCTCTTCTGCGCCTCCCCTCCGCCCCCCTCTTCTACGCCTCCGCCCCCCTCTTCTGCCCCTCCCCTCCAACCCCCCTCTTCTGCCCCTCCCCTCCAACCCCCCTCTTCTGCCCCTCCCCTCCAACCCCCCTCTTCTGCGCCTGGCCTCCGCCCCCCTCTTCTGCGCCTGGCCTCCGCCCCCCTCTTCTACGCCTCCGCCCCCCTCTTCTACGCCTCCGCCCCCCTCTTCTACGCCTCCGCCCCCCTCTTCTGCTCCTCCCCTCCGCCCCCCTCTTCTGCTCCCCCCCTCCGCCCCCCTCTTCTGCTCCCCCCCTCCGCCCCCCTCTTCTGCTCCCCCCCTCCGCCCCCCTCCTCTGCTCCTCCCCTCCGCCCCCCTCTTCTGCTCCTCCCCTCCGCCCCCCTCTTCTACGCCTCCGCCCCCCTCTTCTACGCCTCCGCCCCCCTCTTCTGCCCCTCCCCTCCAACCCCCCTCTTCTACGCCTCCGCCCCCCTCTTCTGCCCCTCCCCTCCAACCCCCCTCTTCTGCTCCTGGCCTCCGCCCCCCTCTTCTGCTCCTCGCCTCCCTCTTCTACGCCTCCGCCCCCCTCTTCTGCTCCTCGCCTCCCACTTCTACGCCTCCGCCCCCCTCTTCTGCTCCCCCCCCCACCGCCCCCCTCTTCTGCTCCCCCCCACCGCCCCCCTCTTCTGCTCCCCCCCCACCGCCCCCCCTCTTCTGCCCCTCCCCTCCGCCCCCCTCTTCTTTGTTAGGCCAGTCCACAAAACAGTTGTCCACACGGGAGATTTTCACCAACGAAGCAGGAAAATACCAATCCACCTGGCTGTCTTCAAAGCACTGCAACTCTACCACGGGTCCTCGGACCCCCTCCCCCAGCAGTCCTGGCTCCCTCGGACCCCCTCCCCCAGCGGTCCTGGCTCCCCTCGGACCCCCTCCCCCAGCGGTCCTGGCTCCCCTCGGACCCCCTCCCCAGCGGTCCTGGCTCCCCTCGGACCCCCTCCCCCAGCGGTCCTGGCTCCCCTCGGACCCCCTCCCCCAGCGGTCCTGGCTCCCCTCGGACCCCCTCCCCCAGCGATCCCGGCTCCCCTACCTTACGCAGCCTGTCATATGGGCCACTCCTGGCCTCTCAGGGGGTCTCCTGGCACCACCCCCCAGGTTCTCTCACCCCTCCAAGATTTTGACTCGGCCCCCTGGACTCACTTAGTCCCCTCCAGACTCACTCAGGTGTCCCAACTCTCCCAGTCCTGCAGGAGAGGACCCCCTCCTCCAACATGGAGTTCTGTCTGCATAGAGCACCTCCCGGACGGGGCCCCTCCTGATGGGATCCCTGCACTGTGGTTGGGTCCCGGCTTAGTTGTGGGGGGGTCACACTTCGTATGTAAGGATATTTCTCCTTCCTGCCCTGCTATATACCTAGGGGTCACATGACTCTGACACTCCTCCCCCATGTCATATACACTATATTGACAGACGTATTGTCCCCCCCTCCCCAATCGTGATTCAGGTGCTCCAATCCCCTCCAGATCATGTGATTCAGGTGCTCCAATCCCCTCCAGATCATGTGATTCAGGTGCTCCAATCCCCTCCAGATCATGTGATTCAGGTGCTCCAATCCCCTCCAGATCATGTGATTCAGGTGCTCCAATCCCCTCCAGATCAATGTGATTCAGGTGCTCCAATCCCCTCCAGATCATGTGATTCAGGTGCTCCAATCCCCTCCAGATCATGTGATTCAGGTGCTCCAATCCCCTCCAGATCATGTGATTCAGGTGCTCCAATCCCCTCCAGATCATGTGATTCAGGTGCTCCAATCCCCTCCAGATCATGTGATTCAGGTGCTCCAATCCCCTCCAGATCATGTGATTCAGGTGCTCCAATCCCCTCCAGATCATGTGATTCAGGTGCTCCAATCCCCTCCCGATCATGTGATTCAGGTGCTCCAATCCCCTCCCGATCATGTGATTCAGGTGCTCCAATCCCCTCCCGATCATGTGATTCAGGTGCTCCAATCCCCTCCCGATCATGTGATTCAGGTGCTCCAATCCCCTCCCGATCATGTGATTCAGGTGCTCCAATCCCCTCCCGATCATGTGATTCAGGTGCTCCAATCCCCTCCCGATCATGTGATTCAGGTGCTCCAATCCCCTCCCGATCATGTGATTCAGGTGCTCCAATCCCCTCCCGATCATGTGATTCAGGTGCTCCAATCCCCTCCATATCATGTGATTCAGGTGCTCCAATCCCCTCCATGGACACAGGTGTATACAATCCATCCCCTAGGCATGCAGACGGCTTCTACAAACATTGGTGAAAGAATGGGTCGCTCTCAGGAGCTCAGTGACTCCAAGCGTGGTCCCGTGATAGGTGGCCACCTGGGCAATAACTGCCCCCCAGTGCACAAAGCAAGGTCCATAAAGACATGGAGGAGCCAGTTTGGGGTGGAGGAACTTGACTGTCCTGCACAGAGTCCTGACCTCAACCCCATAGAACACCTTTGGGATGAATTAGAGTGGAGACTGCGAGCCAGGCCTCCTCCCCCGACATCAGTGCCCCTCCCCCGACATCAGTGCCCCTCCCCCGACATCAGTGCCTGACCTGACAAATGTGCTTCTGGAAGAATGGTCCAACCTTCCCATAGACACCCTCCTAAACCTTGTGGGGGGCCTTCCCAGAAGAGTTGAAGCTGTTATAGCTGCAAAGGGCGGGGCCAACTCAATATTGAACCCTACGGACTAAGACTGGGGGGCCATTACAGGTCATGTGTGTGGAAAGGGCGGGGCCAACTCCATATTGAACCCTACGGACTAAGACTGGGGGGCCATTAAAGGTCATGTGTGTGGAAAGGGCGGGGCCAACTCAATATTGAACCCTACGGACTAAGACTGGGGGGCCATTAAAGGTCATGTGTGTGGAAAGGGCGGGGCCAACTCCATATTGAACCCTACGGACTAAGACTGGGGGGCCATTAAAGGTCATGTGCGTGGGAGGGGCGGGGCCAACTCAATATTGAACCCTACGGACTAAGACTGGGAGGCCATGAAAGGTCATGTGTGTGGGAAGGGCGGGGCCAACTCAATATTGAACCCTACGGACTAAGACTGGGGGGCCATTAAAGGTCATGTGCGTGGAAAGGGCGGGGCCAACTCAATATTGAACCCTACGGACTATGACTGGGGGGCCATTAAAGGTCATGTGTGTGGAAAGGGCGGGGCCAACTCAATATTGAACCCTACGGACTACGACTGGGGGGCCATTAAAGGTCATGTGCGTGGAAAGGGCGGGGCCAACTCAATATTGAACCCTACGGACTAAGACTGGGGGGCCATTAAAGGTCATGTGCGTGGAAAGGGCGGGGCCAACTCAATATTGAACCCTACGGACTAAGACTGGGGGGCCATTAAAGGTCATGTGCGTGGAAAGGGCGGGGCCAACTCAATATTGAACCCTACGGACTACGACTGGGGGGCCATTAAAGGTCATGTGCGTATACACAAACAGTTCTGTCCATATATATTTGGACTCCGGCACAATTTTAGATTTTTCAGGTATTTCCCATCCCCCATCTCAGCTCTGGTTCTGTAATGGATCTGGGCGGACAGGGCGCACTCTCAGGTTTTCTTTGAGGGGATGTACATCCACATTGGGGGAGGGGTTTTGGAATTACATCTCTAGCTATGCCCCCTTTTTCAAGGGACCAAAAGTAATTGGACAATGGAATCAAACGCTGTTTCATGGCCAGGTGTGGGCTACTCCTTTGTTATTTCTTCATCAATGAAGCAGGTAGAAGGTCCGGAGTTGATTCTAAGTGCGGGATTTACATTTGGAATCTGTTGCTGTGAACCTCCATCATGTGATCAGAGGAGCCGTCCATGCCAGTGACACCGGCCATTGTAAGGGTTCAAAAACAAAACAAATCCATCCGAGAGATCGCAGCAACATTAGGAGCTGCCAAATCACCAGTTTGGTCCATTCTGAGGAAAGAAGAACGCACTGGTGAGCTCAGCAACATGACAAGGCATGGAGGTCCATGGAGACAACAGTGGTGGTGATCGCAGGATCCTCTCTATGGTGAAGGAAAACCCATTCACATGATCCAGACCAGTGAAGGACACTCTCCAGGAGGGGGGCGGATCATTGTCAGTCTACAATCAAGAGGAGACTTCACGAGAGCGAATACAGAGGGCTCCCGACGAGGTGCGAATACAGAGGGCTCCCGACGAGGTGCGAATACAGAGGGCTCCCGACGAGGTGCGAATACAGAGGGCTCCCGACGAGGTGCGAATACAGAGGGCTCCCGACGAGGTGCGAATACAGAGGGCTCCCGACGAGGTGCGAATACAGAGGGCTCCCGACGAGGTGCGAATACAGAGGGCTCCCGACGAGGTGCGAATACAGAGGGCTCCCGACGAGGTGCGAATACAGAGGGCTCCCGACGAGGTGCGAATACAGAGGGCTCCCGACGAGGTGCGAATACAGAGGGCTCCCGACGAGGTGCGAATCATTCCTAAGACTGAAGAATAGAAAATCCAGAAAAAAACATCTAAAATAGCCGGACCGGTTCTGGAGAAGCATTCTTTGGACGGATGAAATGAAGATAAATCCATCAGAATGACGGGAAGAACAAAGTGTGGAGAAGACTTGGAACAGCTCATGATCCAAAGTACATACCATCATCTGTAAAACATGGCGGAGGCGGGGCGATGGCATGGGCGGAGGCGGGGCGATGGCATGGGCGGAGGCGGGGCGATGGCATGGGCGGAGGCGGGGCGATGGCATGGGCATGCATGGTTTCCAGTGGCACTGGGTCATTGGTGGTTACTGATCATGTGACAGAAGACAGAAGCAGCCGGATGAATTCTGCCGTGTTTACAGATATACTGTCAGCCCAGATTCAGCCAAATGCAGCAAAGGTGATTGGACGGCTTCACAGTACAGATGGACAATGATCCAAAACACACTGCAAGAGCAACCCAGGAGGAAGGAAAAGAAGTGGAATATTCTGCAATGGCCGAGTCACCTGATCTCATCCCCATTGAGTGTGAATTTCACTGGCTGAAGGCAAAACTAAAGGAAGAAAGACCCACAAAGAACAACTGAAGATAAGTGCAGGTAGAGCCTGACACAGAATCAGACAGGAGGAAACCCAGTCTTTGGTTATGTCCATGGGTTCCAGACTGCAGGCAAAGCATCAGCAAGGAGGAAACCCAGTCTCTGGTCACAACCATGGGTTCCAGACTTCAGGCAAAGCATCAGAAAGGAGGAAACCCGGTCTTCGGTCACGTCCATGGGTTCCAGACCGCAGGCAAAGCACCAGAAAGGAGGAAACCCGGTCTTCGGTCACGTCCATGGGTTCCAGACCGCAGGCAAAGCACCAGAAAGGAGGAAACCCAGTCTTTGGCCATGTCCATGGGTTCCAGACTGCAGGCAAAGCACCAGAAAGGAGGAAACCCAGTCTTCGGTCACGTCCATGGGTTCCAGACTTCAGGCAAAGCATCAGACAGGAGGAAACCCAGTCTCTGGTCATGTCCATGGGTTCCAGACTTCAGGCAAAGCATCAGACAGGAGGAAACCCAGTCTTTGGTCATGTCCATGGGTTCCAGACTGCAGGCAAAGCACCAGAAAGGAGGAAACCCAGTCTTTGGTCACGTCCATGGGTTCCAGACTTCAGGCAGTCATTGCCAGTAAAGGATTCTCAACAAATTATAAATGAACATTTTATTTCTGATTCTATTCATTTGTCCAATTAGTTTTGGTCCTTTGAAAAAGGGGGAGTGGCTACTCTTAGAGCTGTAATTCCTACCCCCCTCCCCCAATGTGGATGTACATCCCCTCCAATTACACCGGAGAGTGCGCACTGTCCGCCCAGATCCATCATAGAACCAGAGCTGGGAGATGTTTTGGTAAATACCTGGAAAAAAACGAATTTTTGTCAATATTTGATTCTCTTTCCATGTGACAACACTGAAGAAATGACACGTTGCTACAATGTGACGTAGTCAGTGTACAGTTTGTATAACATGGAAATTTGTTGTCCCCTCAAAATAACTCAACACACCACCATTAACGTCTAAACCGCCGGCAACGAAAGTGACTCCACCCCTAACGACAAGGTCCACATTGGGCTCAAAGTGTCAATATGTTTTGTGGCCGCCATTATTTCCCAGCACTGCCTTCACCCTCTTGGACATGGAGGTCACCAGAGCTTCACAGGTTACCACTGGAGTCCTCTTCCCCTCCTCCATGACGTCATCATGTTGCTGCTGAATGTTAGAGACCTTGCGCTCCTCCACCTTCCGTTTGAGGCCCCACAGATGCCCAATAGGGTTCAGGTCTGGAGACACGCTTGGCCAGTCCATCACCTTCATCCTCAGCTTCTTTAGCCAGGCAGTGGTGGTCTTGGAGGTGTTTGGGGTCCTTATGTTGGAATATCGCCCTGCGGCCCAGTCTCTGGGGGGAGGGGATCATACTCTGCTTCAGTATGTCACAGTACATGTTGGCATTCATGGTTCCCTCAATGAACTGTAACCCCCCCAGTGCCGGGAGCACTCATGCAGCCCCAGACCATGACACCCCCACCACCATGGGGCCCCGGACCATGACACCCCCACCACCATGGGGCCCCGGACCGTGACACCCCCACCGCCATGGGGCCCCGGACCGTGACACCCCCACCGCCATGGGGGCCCCGGACCGTGACACCCCCACCGCCATGGGGCCTCGGACCGTGACACCCCCACCGCCATGGGGCCTCGGACCGTGACACCCCCACCGCCATGGGGCCTCGGACCGTGACACCCCCACCGCCATGGGGCCCCGGACCGTGACACCCCCACCGCCATGGGGCCCCGGACCGTGACACCCCCACCGCCATGGGGCCCCGGACCGTGACACCCCCACCGCCATGGGGCCCCGGACCGTGACACCCCCACCGCCATGGGGCCCCGGACCGTGACACCCCCACCGCCATGGGGCCCCGGACCGTGACACCCCCACCGCCATGGGGCCCCGGACCGTGACACCCCCACCGCCATGGGGCCCCGGACCGTGACACCCCCACCGCCATGGGGCCCCGGACCGTGACACCCCCACCGCCATGGGGCCCCGGACCGTGACACCCCCACCGCCATGGGGCCCCGGACCGTGACACCCCCACCGCCATGGGGCCCCGGACCGTGACACCCCCACCGCCATGGGGCCCCGGACCGTGACACCCCCACCGCCATGGGGCCCCGGACCGTGACACCCCCACCGCCATGGGGCCCCGGACCGTGACACCCCCACCGCCATGGGGCCCCGGACCGTGACACCCCCACCGCCATGGGGCCCCGGACCGTGACACCCCCACCGCCATGGGGCCCCGGACCGTGACACCCCCACCGCCATGGGGCCCCGGACCGTGACACCCCCACCGCCATGGGGCCCCGGACCGTGACACCCCCACCGCCATGGGGCCCCGGACCGTGACACCCCCACCGCCATGGGGCCCCGGACCGTGACACCCCCACCGCCATGCGGCCCCGGACCGTGACACCCCCCCGCCATGCGGCCCCGGACCGTGACACCCCCCCCCCCCCCGCCATGCGGCCCCGGACCGTGACACCCCCCCCCCCCCCCCCCCCCGCCATGCGGCCCCAGACCGTGACACCCCCCCCCCCCCCCCCCCGCCATGCGGCCCCAGACCGTGACACCCCCCCCCCCGCCCCCATGCGGCCCCAGACTGTGACACCCCCGCCCCCATGCGGCCCCAGACTGTGACACCCCCGCCCCCATGCGGCCCCAGACCGTGACACCCCCGCCACCATGCTTCACTGTAGGCAAGACACACTTGTCTTTGTCCTCCTCACCTGGTTGCCCCCACACACACCTGACACCATCTGAACCCAATCAGTTGATGTTGGTGTCATCAGACCACAGGAGACGGTTCCAGTACTCCATGTCCTCAGTCTGCTGGTCTTCCTTGTCCATCATCTATAGAAGAGGCTTCCTTCTGGGAGGACAGCCGTGCAGACCAATGTGATGCAGAGTGCGGCGTATGGTCTGAGCACTGACAGGCTGACCCCCCACCCCTACACCCCCTGCAGCAATGCTGGCCCCACTGACAGGCTGACCCCCACCCCTACACCCCTCTGCACCAATGCTGGCCCCACTGACAGGCTGACCCCCCCACCCCTACACCCTCTGCAGCAATGCTGGCAGCACTGACAGGCTGACCCCCCACCCCTACACCCTCTGCAGCAATGCTGGCCCCACTGACAGGCTGATCCCTACACCCCCTGCAGCAATGCTGGCCCCACTGACAGGCTGACCCCCCACCCCTACACCCTCTGCAGCAATGCTGGCCCCACTGACAGGCTGACCCCCCACCCCTACACCCTCTGCAGCAATGCTGGCCCCACTGACAGGCTGACCCCCCCACCCCTACACCCTCTGCGGCAATGCTGGCCCCACTGACAGGCTGACCCCTCACCCCTACACCCTCTGCAGCAATGCTGGCCCCACTGACAGGCTGACCCCCCCCACCCCTACACCCTCTGCAGCAATGCTGGCCCCACTGACAGGCTGACCCCCTTCACCCTCTGCAGCAATGCTGGCCCCACTGACAGGCTGACCCCCCACACCCTCTGCAGCAATGCTGGCCCCACTGACAGGCTGACCCCCCCACCCCTACACCCTCTGCAGCAATGCTGGCCCCACTGACAGGCTGACCCCCCACCCCCACCCCTACACCCTCTGCAGAAATGCTGGCACTACTGACAGGCTGACCCCCCCCCCCCCCCACACACACACACACACACACCCCTACACCCTCTGCAGCAATGCTGGCCCCACTGACAGGCTGACCCCCCCCCCCCCCTTACACCCTCTGCAGCAATGCTGGCACTACTGACAGGCTGACCCCCACCCCCACCCCTACACCCTCTGCAGCAATGCTGGCCCCACTGACAGGCTGATCCCTACACCCTCTGCAGCAATGCTGGCCCCACTGACAAGCTGACCCCCCACCCCTACACCCCCTGCAACAATGCTGGCCCCACTGACAGGCTGACCCCCCCACCCCTATACCCCCTGCAGCAATGCTGGCACCACTGACAGGCTTACCCCCCACCCCTTCACCCTCTGCAGCAATGCTGGCCCCACTGACAGGCTGACCCCCCACACCCTCTGCAGCAATGCTGGCCCCACTGACAGGCTGACCCCCCCCCCCCCACACCCTCTCCCTACACCCTTTGGTGGCCCATGGCGAGGCTGTTCTGAGTGGAACCCGTCCTGTTACACCGCTGTATGGTCTCAAACCCCCGTGCCGCGGCTCAGTTTCAGGGTCTCGGCCCCCGTGCCGCGGCTCAGTTTCAGGGTCTCGGCCCCCGTGCCGCGGCTCAGTTTCAGGGTCTCGGCCCCCGTGCCGCGGCTCAGTTTCAGGGTCTCGGCCCCCGTGCCGCGGCTCAGTTTCAGGGTCTCGGCCCCCGTGCCGCGGCTCAGTTTCAGGGTCTCGGCCCCCGTGCCGCGGCTCAGTTTCAGGGCCTCGGCCCCCGTGCCGCGGCTCAGTTTCAGGGTCTCGGCAATCTTCTTCTACACGCCCTCTGCGGGTCACATGACCCTGTCACATGTCTGTAATGATGTCTCTGTATCTCGGCAGGATCTGGACAGACAGTTGTGGGAGTTGGAGAGACAGCTGGGAGAGCTCAGACTGCGAGCCGAGACCGACAACCAGAGCCGTGAGTACACCACATGGGGGGTCACATGATCTGTCTGGTATAGTAACACGCACCTGTGCACTCACCAGATTGTAGAGTACAAGTGTCCCAACTCCACCAATCAGATCCTCCCGTCCCCTATGCAGTGTGTCTAGGCTCCTGGAAGGGAGATGCTGATTGGTGGAGACGGTGAGCACAGAGCGGACGTCCCCTCCAGTGATTGGGTAGGATGGCCGTCTACAGCTCTGGTACTTTGGCTGCACCAGATCAGGATGATTAACATGCAATCTACTGCCTGACATTTCCAGCTGTGCTCCTCCCACCTCTGGCACCCCCCCCCCCCCCCCCATTCCCCGGGTGCCTAGGCACACCCTTCCCAACCTCTGGGTCCTCAGCTGTGCACCCCCCCCCCCACACACACACACTTCCCTTGGTCTCCAGGTGTGCCTCACTTGCCCTCCGAATGTACTCCTGCCACCCTCCAGGTGTCTTGGTGTGCCCCTCCAAATCCCTGGGTT
>NW_028319932.1:0-17217 GCF_062004578.1 Staurois parvus
CAACAAGTGTGAGGAGTATTCTTCCCAGTGACCATCCATTGAACCCTAAGGTTCCTCCAGAGGCTGCTAGGGGTTCCTTGAGCTATGAGCAATTTCTGCCTGACAGATAAGTTCCCAATGACACCATTGATCTTTTTCGCTATCTGTAAGGGGGGAATTCTTCACAATGACCACAAGTGTGAGGAGTATTCTTCCCAGTGACCATCCATTGAACCCCAGGGTTCCTCCAAACCTTGCTATGGGTTCCTTGAGCAATGAGCAATTTCTGCCTGTCAGATAAGTTCCCACTGACACCATTGATATTTTTAGCTATCTTTAAGGGGGTAATTTTTCCCAATGACCACAAGTGTGAGGAGTATTCTTCCCAGTGACCATCCATTGAACCCTAGGGTTCCTTCAGAGGTTGTTAGGGGTTCCTTGAGCAATGAGCAATTTCTTCCTCTCAGATAAGTTCCCACTGACACCATTGATCTTTTTCGCCATCTGTAAGGGGGTCATTCTTCCCAATGACCACAAGTGTGAGGAGTATTCTTCCCAGCATTCTTCTCATTGACCATCACACTAATGTATCATGAGTTGTAGATATAGTAACTTTAGCTGGGGTTCCCTGAGACCAGAAAGCGGTAGTAAAGTCTCTGCTTTGTGATTTGTACACTTATGAATGAATATCTCACAAACCTGCACTGTTTAGGAGATATTTGCTCTTTTGGCAGCTGGCGCATGCGCTCTGAAGGAACAGCATACCCGTGCCGTTCCTCCAGAGCACGGTGCTGCGACCGAGACTCCTGAGCGCGACGCCATTCAAGTGCCACAGCTCACGAACCCGGAAGCAAGACCGGGTGAAGATGGAACCCTGGAGGGCTTCGTTCTATGGCAAGTCTTTCATAATGTGTGATGCATGCTAGTACAGGCCTTGAAATTTCCACTCGCCTGCTCGCCAATGGCGAGTGGAAATTATGGTGGGGGCGAGTGTGTCCCCCAGGGCCGTCTTGCTGAGCAGGCTCGGAGCTCAGGCCGGATCTGTCATTGGCACCGTCAGACTGCTCAATAGCTGAGCGCAGTGAAAGCAAAGGAAGGAGTGTGTGCTGTGCTCTCTGCCTCCCCCTAGAGTGCAGTACCCGGCTCTGTGAGTAAACAACGAAGTACTGCAACTTTTTATCGGGTGGCTGTGTGTGTGCCTAATTTCAGCTCACTCTGGTCACATGATCCTCTATGTCAGCCAGTGGTGGCTTCAGGGGAGAGGAGAGAGCACTTAACAGCGTATGTGCGTGTACATGTGTGTGTGTTTGTGTGTGTCTGTGTACAGTGGGGATCGAAAGTTTGGGCACCCCAGCTAAAAATTTGTATTAATGTGCATAAAGAAGCCAAGGAAAGATGGAAAAATCTCCAAAATGCATCAAATTACAGATTAGACATTCTTATAATATGTCAACAAAAGTTAGATTTTATTTCCATCATTTACACTTTCACAATAACAGAAAACAAAAAAATGGCGTCTGCAAAAGTTTGGGCACCCTGCAGAATTTATAGCATGCACTGCCCCCTTTGCCAAGCTGAGACCTGCCAGTGTCATGGATTGTTCTCAATCATCGTCTAGGAAGACCAGGTGATGTCAATCTCAAAGGTTTTAAATGCCCAGACTCATCTGACCTTGTCCCAACAATCAGCACCATGGGTTCTTCTAAGCAGTTGTCTAGAAAACTGAAACTGAAAATAGTTGACGCTCACAAAGCTGGAGAAGGCTATAAGAAGATAGCAAAGCGTTTTCAGATGTCAATATCCGCTGTTCGGAATGTAATTAAGAAATGGCAGTCATCAGGAACAGTGGAAGTTAAAGCAACATCTGGAAGACCAAGAAAAATATCAGACAGAACAGCTCGCAGGATTGTGAGAAAAACAATTCAAAACCCACGTTTGACTGCACGATCCCTCCAGAAAGATCTGGCAGACACTGGAGTTGTGGTACACTATTCCACTATAAAGAGATACTTGTACAAATATGGTCTTCATGGAAGAGTCATCAGAAGAAAACCTCTTCTATGTCCTCACCACAAAAATCATCGTTTGAACTTTGCAGATGAACATATAGACAAGCCTGATGCATTTTGGAAACAAGTTCTGTGGACCGATGAGGTTAAAATTGAACTTTTTGGCCGGAATGAGCAAAGGTACGTTTGGAGAAGAAGGGGCACAGAATTGAATGAAAAGAACCTCTGTCCAACTGTTAAGCATGGGGTTGGATCAATCATGCTTTGGGGTTGTGTTGTAGCCAGTGGCACAGGGAACATCTCACGAGTAGAAGGAAAAATGGATTCAATAAAATTTCAGCAAATTTTGGTTGGTAACTTGATGCCATCTGTGAAAAAGCTGAAGTTAAAAAGAGGATGGCTTCTACAAATGGATAATGATCCTAAACACACCTCGAAATCCATGGGGGATTACATCAAGAGGCGTAAACTGAAGGTTTTGCCATGGCCTTCACAATCTCCTGACCTCAACATCATTGAAAATCTATGGATAGACCTTAGAAGAGCCGTGCGTGACAGACAGCCCAGAAATCTCAAAGAACTGGAAGACTTTTGTAAGGAAGAATGGACAAAGATACCTCAAACAAGAATTGAAAGACTCTTGGCTGGCTACAAAAAGCGTTTACAAGCCGTGATACTTGCCAAAGGGGGCAGTACAAGATATTAACTCTGCAGGGGGCCCAAACTTTTGCAGACGCCATTTTTTTGTTTTCTGTTATTTTGAAAGTGTAAATGATGGAAATAAAATCTAACTTTTGTTGACATATTATAAGAATGTCTAATCTGTAATTTGATGCCTTTTGGAGATTTTTCCATCTTTCCTTGGCTTCTTTATGCACATTAATACACATTTTTAGCAGGGGTGCCCAAACTTTCCATCCCCACTGTATGCATGTACATGTGTGTGTGTGTATGTACATGTATGTGTGTGTGTACATGTGTCTATGTGCATGTACATGTGTGTGTACATGTGTCTGTAGGCATGTACATGTGTCTGTGTGTATGTACTGTACATGTGTGTTTGTGTGTACGTACATGTGTCTGTGTGTACATGTGTCTGTGCGTGTGTATTTCTGTGTATGTACATGTATCTGTGTGTATGCATGTCTGTGCGTGCCTGTGTGTGTATACATGTGTCTGTATGTGTGTACATGTGTGTTTGTGCGTGTGTACATGTTTCTGTGTGTGTGTGTGTGTGTGTGTGTACAGGCAGTGGTGTATTTAGGTTTCATGCTGCCCTAGGCAACACAAACATTGACCAACAACATCCCAGCCCCCCCCTTCCCCCCCAAAAGAGCCTTCCACTACCTCCGGGCAACCCCCACCCCAGCAAGAGACAAGACACTCACCTTCACAGCTCTGGACATCTCCAGGAACAAGAGTCAGGTTCTGCATACACCATCAAGCAGCCTGTAACCTCTGTCAGATCCCCCCTGGTCCCCATGTTGCGTGTGTCCCTTCTTCCATTCCTTCCTTCAGGGGACAGCTCTGCCCACCTGAAAAATGCTGCTTCCCCCCTGAAAAATGCCACCCTAGGCAAATGCCATGTTTGCCTTGTGGTGAATACACCCCTTTGTAGCGGTGTCTGTTTGTGTGTGTTGGTGGCGAGTAACTCTTAAGGTCTGGCTAGTAGCTCAGGACTTGAAATTTAAGCCCTGGACTAGTACATTATGCAATTGCCTTGCAGGAGATTTTTTTTTTTTCCTAAACCCGCAGTTTACTACCGCTGTAAGACAACGGCGTGGCAAATTTTTATATCTAGACCCAGGGGCGGACTGACAACTTATGGGGCCCCCGGGCAATAGGGGATCATGGGGCCCTGGTGTCCTTGCCCAAACTCAAAAAAGCCTATGAAAAAGGTACCAGGGGCATCTCATGGGGCCCTCTACTGACCCCGGGCCCTCGGGCAGTGCCGAGTTTCCAAATGGTCAGTCCGCCCCTGCGCTAGACCCCAATATATCAAGGTATTCAGAGACAGGTTGCTCAGTAACAGCTATTTTACTATTTTATCTGAGAAATACTGCAACAGGGCGGCACGGGTGCGCAAAATCACATACATATATATACTGTATGTAATTTTGCAGTTCCGGGTAGGGAGCATGCGCACGCCACCATTCGCAGCCTCGGCTGTCAATCACCGGGTCCCGGCCAGTGATTTCTCGCCAGCACTCGGTGATCGTGGAGTATCTCCGACGGGGAAGAGTCCTGTGTATAAACAACACAGATCTCTCCCCTGTCAGCTCCTACAGACTCCTTTGTATGGCTCTGCATAGCAGAGCCATACAAAGCAGTGTGCTTACAGTGAAACATAAACACAGCCCAGTATCCGGCACAGAGCACAGTTAACCCTTTGATCGCCCCACATGTTAACCCCTTCCTGCTCAATGCCATTAGTACAGTGTCAGTGCTTATTATTAGCACTGATCACTGTATTGGTGTCACTGGGGATGTCAGTGACACCAAGTCAGTTCCCTCCCCAGTGTCAGAATGCCCGCCGCAGTCCCGCTATAAGTCGCTGATCGCCACCATTATTAGTATAAAAAATTAAAATCCCATTATCTATCCCACCATTTGTAATTCTGTTTTTTAGCAAAGACATGGAGAAGAAAACATTTTGGCCTAAATTTATGACGAAATTAGATTTTTTAAATTTTTTTACTGGACATGTTTAATAGCAAAAAGTCAAAAATATTTTATTTTTTCCTCAAAATTGTTGCCTTTTTTGTTTATAGCACAAAAAATAAAAAAAACACAGGTGATCAAATACCACCAAAAGAAAGCTCTATGTGTGGGGAAAAAGGACATCAATTTCATTTGGGTGCAGCGTTTCATGACTGCGCAATTGTCAGTTAAAGTAACGTAAAAAATGGCCTGGTCAGGAAGGGGGGGGGGGGAATCCTCTGTTGGGCAAAGTGGCTCATAGTGGAACCGCAGCACCTTGCGCAGTTTTGTACTCCATGTTGTGTAAAAAATATATTTTTGGATTTTCTTTTTTTTATCCCCAATGCTTTTGTATTTTAAAAAGTAAATAAACACAACTGAAAAAAAAAAAGAAAGAAAAGCCTAATGCAGGCCATAGACGGTACGTTAATCGGCCGATTTTTCATCTGAAAGAATAATCGGACGGTTTTCGCGGTTCCTCCTCATTTCTTTTATTGGTCACGCTGGAAAATTTGTGAAAAACGGACGATTTTCGCAATCATTGGTGGCAACATCGGTTTACAGAATGGCCGATGTTTCGTTTTTCGGACAAAAAATTGTGGGATTATAACAAAGTGGAAGCAACTGGGAACAACAGCCACTCAGCCACCAAGTGGTAGGCCACGTCACATGACAGGGCGGGGTCAGCGCATGCTGAAGCGCACAGTGCGCAGAAGTCGCCAACTGTCTGCAGAGTCAATAGCTAAAGACCTCCAAACTTGGTGTGGCCTTCAGATGAGCCCAACAACAGTGCGTAGAGAGCTTCATGGAATGGGTTTCCATGGCCGAGCAGCTGCATCCAAGCCTTCCATCACGAAGTGCAATGCTAAGCGTCGGATGCCGTGGTGTAAAGCACGCAGCCACTGGACTCTAGAGCAGAGGAGACGTGTTCTCTGGAGTGACCAATCATGCTTCTCTGTCTGGCAATCCGATGGGTGTGTCTGGGTTTGGCGATTGCCAGGAGAACGGTACTTGCCTGACTGCATTGTGCCAAGTGTAAAGTTTGGTGGAGGGGGGATTATGGTGTGGGGGTGTTTTTCAGGGGTTGGACTTGGCCCCCTAGTTCCAGTGAAGGGAACTCTTAAGGCGACATTTTGGACAATTTCATGCTCCCAACTTTGTGGGAGGAGTTTGGGGATGGCCCTTTCTGTTCCAACATGACTGCCCACCAGTGCACAAAGCAAGGTCCATAAAGACATGGAGGAGCCAGTTTGGGGTGGAGGAACTTGACTGGCCTACACAGAGTCCTGACCTCAACCCCATAGAACACCTTTGGGATGAATTAGAGCGGAGACTGCGAGGCAGGCCCCCTCCCCCGACATCAGTGCCTGAGCTGACAAATGTGCTTCTGGAAGAATGGTCCAACCTTCCCATAGACACCCTCCTAAACCTTGTGGACGGCCTTCCCAGAAGAGTTGAAGCTGTTATAGCTGCAAAGGGCGGGGCCAACTCAATATTGAACCCTACGGACTAAGACTGGGGAGCCATTAAAGGTCATGTGTGTGGAAAGGGCGGGGCCAACTCAATAATGAACCCTACGGACTAAGACTGGGGGGCCATTAAAGGTCATGTGCGTGGAAAGGGCGGGGCCAACTCAATATTGAACCCTACGGACTAAGACTGGGGGGCCATTAAAGGTCATGTGTGTGGAAAGGGCGGGGCCAACTCAATAATGAACCCTACGGACTAAGACTGGGGGGCCATTAAAGGTCATGTGCGTGGAAAGGGCGGGGCCAACTCAATATTGAACCCTACGGACAAAGACTGGGGGGCCATTAAAGGTCATGTGCGTGGAAAGGGCGGGGCCAACTCAATATTGAACCCTACGGACTAAGACTGGGGGACGATTAAATGTCATGTGTGTGGAAAGGCCGGCGGACCAATACTTGGGGCAATATAGTGTATGTTATTTATGTTTTTGTGATTGTCAATAAAGTTGTGTTTGGTGACAAGGTGTTTTGCGAGGTTCCTCAGCATCCTTCTCATGATTGGATGACGTTTTGGTCACGTGCCCAATGAGCGCGGACGGCGTTGCTAGTGCCATTCCTGAATCAGGTAATCCTCAGCGCTGAGAGGGAGGGAACAGGAGCGGATCCCCGCCCACTAGTGTCACTGCTGTATAATATTCTCCAGCATGCGTCTCAGGATTGGCAGGCGGTGTGGTCACGTGCCCACGGGGGGGACGGAGGGCGTTGCTAGGTGACAAGTGCCATTCCTGAAGCAGGTAATCCTCAGTGCTGGGTGGGAGGGGACAGGAGCGGATCCCCGCCCACTGGTGTAACTGGTTTAGAATACCCTTCAGCATCCTGCTCAGGATTGGGTGACGTACCGATGACGTGCACATGGAGCTCGGGCCGCGTTGCTAGGTGACAAGTGCCATGCCCGGAGCAGGTAGTCGCCGGTGTTGAGTGGGAGGGGACAGGCGCAGGTCCCCGCCCTCTCGGTGTAAGGAGGTATATAGCCGCTCCCCGCCCCTAGTCCCCTCAGATCTCCGGTGTCCGCCATGGCGCTCGCTCAGCAGGCTCAGACTTGGTTCCCCACACACGTCCAGGTCACTGTCCTCCAAGCCAAAGGCCTGCGAGCCAAGGGGAAGGCCGGCACCAATGACGCCTACTCCATCATCCAGCTGGGGAAGGAGAAGTACTCCACCTCGGTGGCGGAGAAGAGCGCGGCCCCGGTGTGGAAGGAGGAGGCCACCTTCGAGGTCCCTCTGCTACACAACGACAACCAGGAGCGCTGCACCGTCCGCCTCATCGTCATGCACCGGGCCCTGGTGGGGATGGACAAGTTCCTGGGGCAGACCGACCTCAACCTGTGGGAGCTCCACCGGGACCGGAACCGGAGGAAGGTCCAGTGAGTACCGGGGGATGGGGGCAGGTGTATGTAACCACACATTTATGGGCCCCTGGTGTCTCCTGATGGGGGAGGGGGGCTCTTATGACCTAATGTTTTGGCCCCTGGTGTCTCCTGATATTGGGGGGACTCCATCTAATGTTGGGGCCCCTGGTGTCTCCTGATATTGGGGGGTGGTCTCCTGATATGTTGGGGTCCTGGTGACTCTGGGTATGGGGGGTGTCTTCTGTTGTAATGTTGGGGTCTGGGTGTCTCCTGATGTTGGGGCTCCTGATGTAATGTTGGTCCTGGTGTCTCTGGGTATGGGGGGGGGGGTCTCCTGATGTTGGGGCCCCTGGTGTCTTGTGATATGGGGGGGTCTCCTGATGTAATGTCAGGGCCCCTGGTGTCTTGTGATATGGGGGGGGGGTCTCCTGATGTGACGTTGGGGCTCCTGGTGTCTCCTGATATTGTGATATGGGGGGGGGGTCTCCTGATGTAATGTTGGTCCTGGTGTCTCTGGGTATGGGGGGGGGGGTCTCCTGATGTTGGGGCCCCTGGTGTCTTGTGATATGGGGGGGTCTCCTGATGTAATGTCGGGGCCCCTGGTGTCTTGTGATATGGGGGGGGGTCTCCTGATGTGACGTTGGGGCTCCTGGTGTCTCCTGATATTGTGATATGGGGGGGGGGGTCTCCTGATGTAATGTTGGGGCCCCTGGTGTCTTGTGGTATGGGGGGGTCTCCTGATGTAATGTTGGGGCCCCTGGTGTCTCGTGGTATGGGGGGTCTCCTGATGTAATGTTGGGGTCCTGGTGTCTCCTGATATTGGGGGGGGGGGGGGGGAAGAGTCTTGTGATGTAATGTTGGGGCCCCTGGTGTCTCTGGATATTGGGGGGGGGGGTGTCTCCTGACATAATGTTGGGGCCCCTGGTGTCTCTGGATATTGGGGGGGGTCTCCTGATGTAATGTTGGGGTCCCTGGTGTCTCCTGATGTAATGATATTAAAGGGGGGGGGGTTGTCTCCTGATCTATATTAGGGGCGGTCTGATCTGTTCGGCATTTTCGGAACCTTTCATTCAACTTTTCATTCCCATTTCATTCTATATATTCTCAGATTTCTCAGTTTCGGTTGCAGGGAATCTTTCTCCAGGAATCCTCTATTTCTTCTCAGATCTCCTGACACGGAATGTTACGGATCGATAACTCTGTGAGTGGTGGGGGCCCGGGGCCCTGTGTTATGGCCGCTCTGTGCAGCAGGTTGCAGGCCCTTCGATCAGCATTGGATGGTCCAGATGTCGGTGTTTTCTGAGCTCCACTTCCTGAAATGCCGGTATCCTCGGCTCTGTGTAGCTCCACATAGATTGTCCATCACCGGGGGGGGGGGGGGGGGGGGGGGGGGTGTGTAAGTCGATCTTCTGTGTGAGCGGCCGAGCAGAACTTTTAATCAGATTACGTTTGTTGAAGGTTCCTGTGATGTGGGGGATGGGATCTCGGTGATGTCACCTTTTGGCAGGTTATTTGGCGCGAACCTTCGCTCTGCTCTTGTACGTTGATAATGGGGATCTGTGGCCCTCATTGCACACAATCACACGGTTCCTTAATGATCTTCTTGGAGCTCAGCCGGCATTTCACCTCTAATGTTGAGGTGGGCGTGAGGTCCCCCCCGAGGTGGGCGTGAGGTCCCCAGCTACCCAATTTCCTGCGATACTGGAGTCCTGCACCCCGAGGATCTACAGCAACTGCATGCATGGTGCATCATCGGGGGTTCCCTTCCTGGTTAATGTGGTCAACCCTCTGATGGGATTTGGGGTGGGGGGGAAGGGAACCAATAAAAGACAGTAAGGGACATTTTTCCCACTGACCCACAGTGTGAGGGGGGGGGGGTGACGTTCTGGGCGCCCAGTGTGAGGTGGGGGGGGTGGCGGCGTTCTTGGCGACCGGTGTGAGGGGGGGTGGGGCGTTCTGGTCGCTGTCCCCCGATGTGGGGGGGGGGGGCGTTCTGGTCGCTGACCGCCGGTGCGGGGGGGCGTTCTGGGCGCCCGGTGTGAGGGGGGGGGGCATTCTGGTCGCTGTCCCCCGATGTGGGGGGGGGCGTTCTGGTCGCTGACCGCCGGTGCGGGGGGGCGTTCTGGGCGCCCGGTGTGAGGGGGGGGGGCATTCTGGTCGCTGACCCCCAGTATGGGGGGCGGTCTGGGCGCTGACCATCACCGCAATGTATCATGAGTTGTAGCTGCAGTAATTCTTAGGGGTTCTCAGGACTTGGGGACTCTATTTCGGATGTTCCTCTGTGTGGGAAGGCTGAGGAAGGCTCCCGCAGAGCAATACACGGACCCGATGAGCTGAATCAACTGTTTTATTGGCTTCTAAAATGTAGGCTTAATTTAATTTTACAACAAATTATATACTTTATAACCTTTAATCTTGGGATTAGCACTTTGTACATTTACAGATCCCGTGTTGTGTTCTCCTCTGTTTTCTGCCTATATTCCATTCTTGTTCCATGGCCCCGAGGCAGGGAGGGCCCTTCTCCCGGAACACGTTGGCTTGATGTACGTCTCAATAAATGCCTTTAATCTGCCATCAAACTTGCATTTTTCTGGACCTCGAGCGTTCCTTCATCCCTGGTAGTCTATCAGATGCACGGCATGTTAACCCTTCCCAGCCTGTCCCGGCATCTCTTCTGAAAGCTGGTGGATGGAAAAGATTGGCCAATCATGTGACCATTGTAACAGGCTGTCATAGTGGTCACATGATCAGGATCTGCTACCAATCATTAGCAGGGACCAAGTGCTGTCTCTCAGCTGGGTATCTGTGCTGGGAGTGCCCGGTGAGCATGCTGTCAGCACAGGAACATGAGCCGCTCAGCGACCTGCAGCCCTTAAAACTCGTTCTTTTGCCGCTGCTGCACATGTATTAGATCAGCCTTGGGGGGTTTCTTCAGGGGTGCCTTGGGGGGTTTCTTCAGGGGTGCCTTGGGGGGTTTCTTCAGGGGTGCCTTGGCATAATGTCTAAAAATGTCCCAAAACTTGTATACAATCCAGCGGGTGGAACAAGCCGGCCTTTTAGTTACAAAGCCACAGGTTCCCATTGTGCACCATTATGGCCTTGTAGCCCCGGGCATCCTGACAACCAATGACATCATCAGTTGATAAGGAGGATGTCAGCTGCCTGCACAGCATCCTAGTCTGACCCTCCCCCGCCCCTCTCCATCAGTGCTGGGGTCACATTCGCTCAGTGATGGAGAAAAACTGAAGGAGAGGAGAAACATGGGAATACTAGTCGGTACCAGCGTCCAAAAGTGTATTTGCTTTGGAAGAATAAATCTCCTCCAATGTTCGGTGTCTTGCGTGTGTGGATGTTAGAATGGTCTTTCACAATTTTTTAGAATGGGGTGCCTCAAGACGATTTAAAAGGGTGCCTTGGGACTGCCCATAATTTTAAAGGGTGCCTTGACTGAAAGGGTTGAGAAACGTTGTATTAGGTGGTGGTGAAGGTGTCAAAGTATAATATACAGACCTTGCAATAGGAAAAAAAAAAAAAAATCGGGTCCACTTAAAATGCCCAGCCCCCACCCCGTTTATAAACCACCCACTCTCGTAAAGGGTAGGAATTGCACTCCCATCCTCTACCCGCAGCGCCTAGGTCAGGGTGATGTCACTCCCGGGGACGACAGTGCAGCCAAACCCATGGTAGAGGACTCTTGGAAGGGTGGGGGGCCTGGCTGCTCCTTCCTGGAAGGACGGTGACGCCCACCAGCGCATGCGCTCCGAAGGAACAGCATGGCCATTCACGATCTTGAGCCTGTGCTGCAGCCGAGGTCTCGTCATGTGACATCATCGCGGCTCCAGCCATTTATTCAGCTGGAACCCCTGAACCTGGAAGTAAGAGCGGGTGAAGATGGCGGCGCCGGGAGTCGTGACATCACGGCGCTGGGGGGCTCCACGTCCAGGTAGCGGGGTGTATACTCATACATTATGACCTAAACCTGTGGGGTGTTTGTTGTGTTTGTTGTGTTTGTTGTGTTTGTTGTGTTTGTTGTGTTTGTTGTGTTTGTTGTGTTTGTTGTGTTTGTTGTGTTTGTTGTGTTTGTTGTGTTTGTTGTGTTTGTTGTGTTTGTTGTGTTTGTTGTGTTTGTTGTGTTTGTTGTGTTTGTTGTGTTTGTTGTGTTTGTTGTGTTTGTTGTGTTTGTTGTGTTTGTTGTGTTTGTTGTGTTTGTTGTGTTTGTTGTGTTTGTTGTGTTTGTTGTGTTTGTTGTGTTTGTTTAGCAGTTTACTGCCTCTTTAAGCAGATGGTTCCACACTTGGCACAGATTTAATCTGCTCTGAAAAGGCCTCTTGTTTAGAATGAGATCTATAATCCAGTTAGAGCTGCAGAGATCCATTACAGCCAATCAGAAGCCGGCCATAGACCTCAGACTGTGGGGGGAGTGAGGTGACGGACCCGGTGCTAGGTTATTGGCGTGATGGGGAGGGGTCACCGGACACTGTATTAGGTCTACTTTTTCAGTTGCTTGGTAACACAAATTGCTAATCATCTAATCGCATGACCGCTACTCAGTGTATTTAGGCATCTAGATGTGGTGAAGACGACTTGCTGAAGTTCAAACTGAGCATCAGAATGGGGAAGAAAGGGGATTTAAGTGGCTTTGAATGTGGAATGGTTGTTGGTGCCAGATGGGCTGGTCTGAATATTTATAAAAAAAAACAAAAAACTGCTGATCTACTGGGATTTTCAGGCAAAACCACCTCCTAGGGTTTACAGAGAATGGTCTGAAAAAGAGAAAATATCCAGTGAGTGGCAGTTGTGTGGAGGAAAATGCCTTGTTGGGGTCAGAGGTCAGAAGAGAATGGACAGACTGGTTCCAGATGATAGAAAGGCAACAGTAACTCCAATAACCACTCGTTACACCCAAGGTATGCAGAATACCATCTCTGAATGCACAACATGTCCAGCCTTGAAGCAGATGGGCTACAGCAGCAGAAGACCACACTGGGTGCCACTCCTGTCAGCTAAGAACAGGAAACAGAGGCTACAATTCACACAGGATCACCAAAATTGGACAATAGATTGGAAAAACGTTGCCTGGTCTGATGAGTCTGGATTTCAGCTGCGACATTCAGATGGTAAGTTCAGAATTTGGTGTAAACAACATGAAAGCATGGATCCATCCTGCCTTGTATCAATGGTTCAGGCTGGTGGTGGTGGTGTCATGGTGTGGGGGATCCATCCTGCCTTGTATCAATGGTTCAGGCTGGTGGTGGTGTCATGGTGTGGTGGATCCATCCTGCCTTGTATCCATGGTTCAGGCTGGTGGTGGTGGTGTCATGGTGTGGTGGATCCATCCTGCCTTGTATCAATGGTTCAGGCTGGTGGTGGTGGTGTCATGGTGTGGTGGATCCATCCTGCCTTGTATCCATGGTTCAGGCTGGTGGTGGTGGTGTCATGGTGTGGTGGATCCATCCTGCCTTGTATCAATGGTTCAGGCTGGTGGTGGTGGTGTCATGGTGTGGTGGATCCATCCTGCCTTGTATCAATGGTTCAGGCTGGTGGTGGTGGTGTCATGGTGTGGGGGATCCATCCTGCCTTGTATCAATGGTTCAGGCTGGTGGTGGTGGTGTCATGGTGTGGGGGATCCATCCTGCCTTGTATCAGTGGTTCAGGCTGGTGGTGATGGTGGTGGGGGGGGGGGGGGGGGGGATTTTCTTGGCACAAACAAGGTGCCACTAATAAAGTGGCCGGTGGTGACATTTAAAGAAATGTGTATTTTTAGAGCTTTGCAGCGCAGGCATTGTGTGGGCGGGGTTACGTTTCCTGTCTGAATGACATTTCAGCCGATATCCTCCGTGGGCAGCGTGTCTGTAGCTGGTGGAATGTGTGGCCCCCTCCGCGTCTGACAGATGTTCACTGATGAAGATTGGCCCTCGGAGTCTACAGTCCTGGAATGCCGGGAGGCGGCTGCTGCCGTTTGGGCTGAATGGACAGAAATGTTTTGATGTTGGAGGAAGTTGGATTCTCTATTTTGTAAAATGTATTTCCATTCTGGGATCGTGTTTTCTAAATCTGTAGCCGCTGAGCTCAGGGGAGGGGGGGGGGCGCATGCGCAGCTTTAGAGAGGGAGACCGTTCACCCCCGTGATGCTGAGGGCAAGACCTCATGTACGAGGTGGTGGCTTTCCTATACACTGACTGTCCCCTTCAAAGTAGTGCCCTTGTGAAATGACTCTTTTCTAGACTACTGTACCACTGCTGGAAATATTCCTGGAATTCATTTTCCACAAATGCAGTGTATTGTCTTTGTTGTGTGGTGTGTTTGCCTTTTTTTTTTTTTTTTAATTGTGGAATCAGTCACAGGGGAATAAGGTGGTTGGTCAAGTTTCAAAATGTATTTCTGGGCCAAGAACTCGCTAATATTTCACGTGCAGGAGCATTGTCGTGGTGGAGAATCCACTTGTCAGGCCAGAGTTTGTTTTTTTTTTTTTTTTTTTTTTACCTCCGTCCTTCAAAAATACTTGACTTCTTCATGGAATGTTTACCATAAATCTGTAACAGAGCTAAAGTTTTACTCCACACTTTTGACAATTGATGTTACTCTGGTGCTTCAGATTCCTGTCACTCCATTCCCCCTGTATGGGCTCCTCGCGTTCCCTGTATGGGCTCCTCGCGTTCCCTGTATGGGCTCCTCGCGTTCCCTGTATGGGCTCCTCGCGTTCCCTGTATGGGCTCCTCGCGTTCCCTGTATGGGCTCCTCGCGTTCCCTGTATGGGCTCCTCGCGTTCCCTGTATGGGCTCCTCGCGTTCCCTGTATGGGCTCCTCGCGTTCCCTGTATGGGCTCCTCGCGTTCCCTGTATGGGCTCCTCGCGTTCCCTGTATGGGCTCCTCGCGTTCCCTGTATGGGCTCCTCGCGTTCCCTGTATGGGCTCCTCGCGTTCCCTGTATGGGCTCCTCGCGTTCCCTGTATGGGCTCCTCGCGTTCCCTGTATGGGCTCCTCGCGTTCCCTGTATGGGCTCTCCCCCCCCCCCCCCCCCGGGCCCCTCGCGTTCCCTGTATGGGCTCTCCCCCCCCCCCCCCCGGGCCCCTCGCGTTCCCTGTATGGGCTCTCCCCCCCCCCCCCCCCCGGGCCCCTCGCGTTCCCTGTATGGGCTCTCCCCCCCCCCCCCCCCCCCGGGCCCCTCGCGTTCCCTGTATGGGCGCTCTCCCCCCCCCCCCGGGCCCCTCGCGTTCCCTGTATGGGCTCTCCCCCCCCCCCCCCCCCCCCGGGCCCCTCGCGTTCCCTGTATGGGCTCTCCCCCCCCCCCCCCCGGGCCCCTCGCGTTCCCTGTATGGGCTCTCCCCCCCCGGGCCCCTCGCGTTCCCTGTATGGGCTCTCCCCCCCCCCCCCCCCCGGGCCCCTCGCGTTCCCTGTATGGGCTCTCCCCCCGGGCCCCTCGCGTTCCCTGTATGGGCTCTCCCCCCCCCCCCCCCGGGCCCCTCGCGTTCCCTGTATGGGCTCTCCCCCCCCCCCCGGGCCCCTCGCGTTCCCTGTATGGGCTCTCCCCCCCCCCCCCCCCCGGGCCCCTCGCGTTCCCTGTATGGGCTCTCCCCCCCCCCCCCCCCCGGGCCCCTCGCGTTCCCTGTATGGGCTCTCCCCCCCCGGGCCCCTCGCGTTCCCTGTATGGGCTCTCCCCCCCCGGGCCCCTCGCGTTCCCTGTATGGGCTCTCCCCCCCCGGGCCCCTCGCGTTCCCTGTATGGGCTCTCCCCCCCCGGGCCCCTCGCGTTCCCTGTATGGGCTCTCCCCCCCCGGGCCCCTCGCGTTCCCTGTATGGGCTCTCCCCCCCCGGGCCCCTCGCGTTCCCTGTATGGGCTCTCCCCCCCCGGGCCCCTCGCGTTCCCTGTATGGGCTCTCCCCCCCCGGGCCCCTCGCGTTCCCTGTATGGGCTCTCCCCCCCCGGGCCCCTCGCGTTCCCTGTATGGGCTCTCCCCCCCCGGGCCCCTCGCGTTCCCTGTATGGGCTCTCCCCCCCCGGGCCCCTCGCGTTCCCTGTATGGGCTCTCCCCCCCCCGGCCCCTCGCGTTCCCTGTATGGGCTCTCCCCCCCCCGGGCCCCTCGCGTTCCCTGTATGGGCTCTCCCCCCCCCGGGCCCCTCGCGTTCCCTGTATGGGCTCTCCCACAGTACACAACATGGAAATGCAATTATTTTAGTAACATATAATCGGCAATATATATCAGTCTTGTGGCTTCTATCAGTGTCCAGCAGAGCAATGATTAAAGCTTCTAGGAGTTTTCATTTTCCTCTGGCTGGCCTGAGGCTCTCTGACCCTCTGTCTGGACAGCGCTGATTTGCCCTGAGCTGATCACATGCACCCTACCAAGAAAACCCAAAAACCTCTCTACCAATACATGCCAAACTGAGCACGTGCAACTTGCCCCTCCAAGGCTCTGTTCTATCCGCAGATTGGGAGGGATCAGAGGACAGGATCAAACAGCCTTTTCACACAATGCGGAGGATTAACCCCTTAGATTCCACAGTGTATGGAGCATGTTGTGTGTTTTGTATCCATGTAGTTGGTGAAACAAACAATTAGTGGAACCTCTAAAAATATCTGTCACCTGCGTTGTTTCCAGGTGTGTGCGTGTTATATATAGTCTGTATTTGTGGATCTATAATTATCGGCGGTGACGGCAGCGGGGTGAGCGGCTCGCGGTATCTGCGAGGTGACGGTACCGGTTACACAACTGATTGTTCTCGTATTGCGCAGACGGCAGGTTAGACGGCATTCCTCCAGGTCTGACCTCATCAGGCAACTCTTCATTATGGAGCTGCATTTGTTTCCTGGGGCCCGGCGGCTCCTCCCTCCATTCTATGCGCACATTCTGGGCTTTTGGCTCTTTTGTTTTATAAAGGGCAGACCGGAGTCTTCATCAGACGCAAAACACCGGAACCTTCTGTCTATCTTTAGCATTAATGGGCCAGCAGACCTGAAATACTTCCCACCCCGGGGCCACTTCTGACATTTCTCTCATGCGTATGTGTTAAAAAAAACTCAACCCACACATGTATGTTTATTTATTTTGTATGTTTTTATTTATCTATCAGACTCTAGAGAATAAAATGGTAGATATTGCAATTTTTTGTCGCACGGTATTTGCGCAGCATTTTTTTTTTCAAATGCAATATTGTAATTTTTTTTTTTTTTTTTTTTTTTACATTAAACCACCATATATAACCCAATTTTGTGGGTAAAATATAAGTGATTTTATGCCAATTGGATACCTAATGTGTCATGCTTTAAAATTGCGCACACTCGTGGATTGGCACCAGACTATGATACAAACCTAGCCTATGGCGATTTTCAAGTATCATAGTCTGGCGCCATTCCACGAGTGTGCGCAATTTTAAAGCGTGACATGTCGGGTATCTAATTGGCGTAACATCACTTATAACCCAATTTTGTGAGTAAAATATCTGTTTTTAATTAAAAAAAAAAAAAAAAAAAAAAAAGTGGTATTCCCATTCTGCGATGGCCATGCAAAGCCGTGTGCTTACAGTGAAACACAGAACATCATGTAAAAACAGCACACAGTAAACCCTTTGATCACCCCAGGTGTTAACCCCTTCCTGCCCACAGCCATTAGTACAGTGTCAGTGCTTTTTTATTAGCACTGTATCGGTGTCACTG